>NW_020539726.1:41162880-41223525 GCF_003426905.1 Ctenocephalides felis | reverse complement strand
TTGTGACTGCATACATAAAGTCATAAAGATGCAAAATATTATATTTTATGACGTTTTCCGTGTTCTATAGAAAATTTTAACACCTGCTCCAAGAACCTTTGTCATTGGCAGGTACGAAGGCAGAAATTTACCTGAAAGGAAATACATATGTGTGTATATATATATATATATATATATATAATATATATTATATATATATTTACAAGAAATTCTAATATAATCAAATATGTTTTTTCGAAACTTCTGTTCATTTTGGACGTAAGAGATACGTTTAATTCTCTATAAAATTTGCAACTTTTATTAATTGTTATTCATTCATGAAATATTATTTAATTGAATGAATTATTATATATGTGTGTGCGCTTGTGTGTATATATATATCTTATATTAAAATTCTTCTGTACGATTTGGTACTTCTCCTGAACGGTTATTCGGATTTTGATAAATCTTTCTGAAGTTTGTTGAGGGATTTTTTTATGATTTTTTGAATTATAGAAATATAGTTAGATTGTAGAAATGAATGAACAAAAAGCTAAAATCAACAAATCATTATTTGGCATTGAAAACTGTCATCTGCCAAAAATTTCAATTCACTCATGAGCCTAGACAATATTGGAATATGTATAATAAATTAATGATTATGATTAAGAAAAATGAAATGTCTACATTATTAGATGTGCCAGCAATTAAAATAATATAAGATACAGTATATGCATGGCAGATTGAATGATACACATATGAACAGGATCTGACAAATTAATTCACTTAATGTATGAAATTAGGTAATAATCAGGGCTGGTCCTACCTTAAAACTAAAAACGAGGTTAGGTTTGTTTACTATATGCTCTTTGAATTTTCTCTCTTTATTAATTATTATTAGTTATGTTGTTCTTGTGCACAAGTTTAGTGTTTAATAAATTTTATATATTTTTTTGTGTTTTTTCCTGGTTTGAGAACTGATTGATGACACACTTTAAGTGTCGAAACGTTTAATAGAATAAAGGATTTTACTATTTTAACCTTTATTTAATTCGACGATTAAGCTGTAAAATACTTCAAATATATGTATATATATATATATATATATATATATTTATCTATATATATATATATACATATATATACATATATGTATGTATGTATGTATATTAGTTTATCCCAAACAATGGCCGATAGTTGTGCAAATAAATTCCTTTGAACAATGCACCTTTTTGTTTACAATTTGTTTAGCGACTTGGTATAAATTTATGTTACCTTATGAGAGTTTACTTCTGTTGCTTTCGAGAGTAGTGTGAATTGCTCTTTAAGGTGTTTTAGACTTGACACTTTTTTTCTAAAGGAACTATTTACGATATACTTGAAAGTGTCGAAAGTGGCACTTTGTGAAATAGATGCAATAATTTTGAACTTAGAAACTTACACATACTTTTCGATAGAATTGCTAATATTATATCTTATCATTGTAAGAAAACCCATAATTATTGAAAAAAATACATGAAATTTATAAAATTAGATGTTGAACTGTTTCCATCCTCTTGTGTTTATGTTCTATGCAACTTGCCTTAGAAAAATGCCACTCACACCTAGTTATTTATATTAAGTCGATCTACCATCCTTATGTTTGTTGAATTGCACAATTGCAAGTTTTAATCCTAATCAGCGCATTATATCAATTTCTGCAATAGTAATAATTCATACGAGAGAATGAAATATAATTCTGTTGAAATTGTACTATTGGGCTTGGCTTGGCTTGGATCGGAACGGACAGATTTATTTTATAATATATTATTATATATTAATTTTAATGGGTGCTCCGGCCGAGGACACACCGAGAAGATAATCTGGGAAAGGGAGTTAGCATAGTTTTGATATCATTGCTGCATGATACGAGGTTGTTTAAAATGCAGGAGGAAATATATATACTAAATGATCCGACAGACGTTGTCCTGTACCTATGTCTACAATTCAAAAGTTCCATTTTTTTCCATAACCTATACTGATATTTACCATTTAGTTATAAATTATTATGTTTTTTACACTGCAAAAGAGTCTAAATTATTTTCACGTCTGAACTTGAGAGAAAGATGAACCTAAACCCAAAATTTCATGCAAATTGGAGCACAGTAAAAAATTTCAGACTCAAAACGCTCCATTGACTTGTGTAAATATTCCGGATTCAAAACAAATAAATTTTTGACACAATGAAACTTCTAAATAATTTTTTGAATAAGTAAATTTTTTTGCATTGTGATTTAGTAAGGTAAGACAAAACATGACTGCATTAGTTAAAAAATAATAATCTGTCAAATAGATTTATATTCGCTGACATTCCACAACCGTCAGACGCATGCGCAGACTGTTCATCTGCCAAATCATATACTGTATCTTATATTATTTTAATTTCTGGCACATCTCAGCTGCTTTTCAGCAATATTTTTGTTCATAATTATAAATATATTATATTTTAATATTGTCTTAGCATATAAGTGAATTAAATGTTTGGCAAATGACAGTCTTCATTTGTTTTTAATGTCAAACAATGCCTCAAATATTTTCAAAGTCAAACAATAATAAGCGGTTTTTTGTCATTTTTTCAATTTATTTCTACAATCTAACTATCTTTCTATGAATCAAAAAATCCTGAAAAATTTCCTTAACAAACTTCAGAAAGATTTATCAAAATCCAAATAATAGTTTAGGAGAAATATTCTTTCATACACCATTACAGAAGACTTTTATATATAAGATATATCGTTTGCCTGTTGGCTTAGCACAGTAATAAAAATTAAATTAAATTCCTCTAAAAGGACTCACGAACAATTCTAAAACCTTTTGTAATATCATTAGATAACATGTGTTAACTTTTGAGCTTTAAACGCTCCCATATATAATATAATATATATATATATATATATATATATATATATATATATCTACATATACATATACTTATATAAAGATTAAGCTTAACAGTCATTTATTTACTCACACGTACCGTTAATAAAATAAACCTTCGAATAAAAAAGTTCAACATGTTTGAAGTTATATTATAATCTTATACGAATAAACGACACATTTACTAGAATAAGATGGGTCAATTGTGTATCGAAACGTAGGTCAGCTTAATTTTAGTTAATCTAAAAAAATTATCTAACTTTTTACATATAAAAGTGCAATATTCAACATATTATTATAACTAATTAAAAAGTTACCTTTTGACATATTGATTACAACAATGGCCGATGCACCATCTGTCAAAAATTTAAATCTAGTATTACCCGATGCGCAAGTTTCGTATCACTTTCTCTTTCTATCCCACTGTGTTAGAAAGAGAGATACGATAAAATCCTAGCAAACACGTTAATGAGGATTGCAAAATGGCGACAGTAACAATTTTAATTACTAAAGTGTAAAGTTTATCAAATCTATCTGTGTAATTATTTTTTAAAAAAACAGTGTCATTTTTATCGTTATGATTGTTTCTCACCCATATCGTATTTTGATAAAAATGATCTTGCTTTTTCCTTGTCTTTGTTGCTTTTAGTTTACTTTTTACTTAAAAAACAAATATTTAACGCATTATTATAACTAATTAAAAAGTTACCTTTTGACACATAAATTACAATAATGGCCGACGCACCATCTGTCAAAAATATACATTCAGTATTACCCGATGCGCAAGTTTTATATAACTCTCTCTTTCTATCCCACTGTGTTAGAAAGAGAGACACGATAAAATCCTAGCAAACGCGTTAATGAGGATTGCAAAATGGCGAAAGTAGCAGTTTTAAATAGTAATTTGTTAAGTTTTTGAAGTCTATCTGTGTAATTATATGAAAAAAAAATGGGTGTCATTTTTATCGTTGTGATTGTTTCTCACACATATCTTATTATGATAAAAATGATCTTGCTTAGTTTTTCCCTTGTCTTTGTTGCTTATAAAACAGAAACATTTAACACATTATTATAACTAATTAAAAAGCTACCTTTTGACGCATTGATTACAACAATGGCCGACGCACCATCTGTCAAAAATTTACATCAAGTATTACCCGATATTACTTGATGTTAATAATTTAGCAGTTGTAATAATTATTGAAAAAAAATATATAAGTATTACCCGATGTGCGAATTTTATACCACTCTCTCTTTCTATCCCACTGTGTTAGAAAGAGAGACACGATAAAATCCTAGCAAACGCGTTAATGAGGATTGCAAAATGGCGAAAGTAACAGTTTTAAATACTAAAGTGTAAAGTTTTTCAAGTCTATTTGTGTAATTATTAAAAAAAATAATCAGTGTATCTTTTACCATTGTGATTGTTTCTCACCCATATCGTATTTTGATATAAAAATGATCTTGTTTCGTCGCCTCGTGTGTTGTGTTGTAAATATTATATTTCACTTCCTAAGAATCCTTATGTAAGCTAAAAGTAAAAGACAAGGCTTCCAATTCGGATTTATCAGCGTTTTGAAATATACGTAGTATCTGATTACATTTGGTAAAATAATTAAAATAAATTACGCTTTGATAAATAATACTGTGTGGGAAGAAAATAGTAAATGGGAATATTTTGAGGTTATAATTAATTGTTGATATGAATATTATCTCACTGTAAACTTAAACTTTGTCAAAACGTATAATTTTGTCAAAATTGTTTGTCACATTTTTATGTAATGACATGTTTTGATATTAAATGTAATGTTATATATATATACATTTGTAATTCAAATGTCCCGCCATTATTATTAGTGATGTATCCGCCATTAACCGTATCAGCCATTTTAAATTTTTGTTTATGTAAAAATATGTAAAATAAACTCTCTTGTCATGAACATCGCAAATCAATCAACATTAAAACAAATTAGTAGTTTTAAAGAAATCGTTCATATTTTTACCACTTATTTATAACTTTTAAGCTTTAACTTAGTAAGATGAATTTTCCTTCGATTTAATAAAAAAATAATTACAATCTTTAGTTCTTAACTGTCAATAAAAATACAATTCTTGTCAAGTAAGGGTAGGTATAAATATATTTTTAATATATAAATTTATAAACAATGCATATTAATTTAAAAATGTCATATATATCAATTTACTAATAAAATTTTACTTTGATTGGTGATGATTTACCATTAATTATTACTTTTTCATGTTACGAAAGTTAAACTTCAAATCAATTCCTCCGCCATTTTGTCAAACTATTTAAACAAATTATTCATTATCATGTTTGGAATATTTTTGTAATTCGTACCGTGGGATTTCTAATGATATAATTCCTCTGATATTTTATTATTTATTTCAACTGAATACTTGAAACTAATCGAGCGATTGTAATTGTATAAAGTCTTTAGAGATTTAAAAATAAACTTGGAGACATTTTGAATTTCTCATAGTGTTATATGACAGATGGTTCGGTGGGAACATGAATGGTTTGAGTATTTAATTATTTTGTTAGGAAATTTAATACTTGGATTTAATTTGAGACGTGCATGTGTATCCTGTAAATGAGATAATATGATTGATTTTTAACATTTATTGAAGGAAAGTACTTTGAGGAATTTTCTTAGAATGTGGCAACACTAGTCCTGAAAAATGCGATTGTGAGTTTATTTGTTGAATTCTTGTAACTTTCAAATAGTTTATTTAATGTAAATGATATATTTTGCAAATTTGTACAAAATTTAATTATTCGTATAGTTTTCTAAATCTGCATTGCCATATTACAACTCGGTATACCTAAGATCGTAATTCAATTTTATATGCCCTGTGCCATTTTATACATTTTTTGGTACATTTTTCATAACTGACAAATAGTTTAAACAAAAATTGTAAGCTAAATAATATATAAATGTTGAATAAATAAATTAAATTAAATTTTGAGTATAACAATTGTATGATCAAAGTACTTTGTTGAATTTATATAGAATGTGGCAACACTAGTCTAATACATCAATGTATTTTGTGCATTTATTTTGTTTTTTTTTTTTTCTGGTAACTCTCAAACAGTTCATATAATTCATATGGTTTATTCTAGAAATTTGTGGCAAATGAAACAATTTACAGTTTAGTTTTTGGTTTAGAAGTTTAGGATTAGGATTTTGATAAATCTTTCTGAAATTTGTTCAGGATTTTTTTTAAATGATTATAAAAATATAGCAATATGGTAGAAATAAATGGAACATTGTTTTACATTGAAAATATTTTGACAAATGAGAACTGTCATCTGTCAGAAATTTCAATTCACTTATGAGCCTAGACAATATTAGAATTATTCTAATATGTAATGAATATGTAATAGAATATGTATGATTAATTCATGATTATGAATAAGAAAAATGAAGTGTCTACATTATTAATGCCCAAAAGTAGCTGAGATGTGCCAGAAATTAAAATAACATAAAATACAGTATATGTTGGTAGATGAAATTATATAATTCAATTTGACAGATTTGAGAGCTTATTATTTTTAACTAATGCATTTCGTGTTTTGCTTCAGTTTACTAAATTATTGCACAATATAAACAAAATTTTACTTATTCAAAAATTATTTAGAAGTTTTGTTGTGTGAAAAATTTATTTGTTTGGCATTGGATATAATGTCTTCTAACAGAATAATATTTTATAATAACTCGGTATTTTGAAACGCATTCTAAAATTGAAAATTATATACCTTGTGTTATTTATACAATTAGGTTTTTTATATTTATTTAAAAAATAATTATGAACAATTCATTTTCAACATTTGGTATATTCTTGTTATTATTGCTTCATCACAAACATAATACGATTGTAATGAATAAAATTTAGGTTCAAATAACTTGTTATTAGTATTCATTAATTTCCATTTCAAATTTTGCGCCATTAATTTAAATACCGATAACAGCGCCATTGCGTTTGAGCGTCAGTCCCTTCAACTAGCACTTTGAGCATTTAAATCAAGAGAGAGAAATATCTATATAAATTTATTATATTTTAATATTCTCTAGGATTACGAATGAGGTTTTCAATTTGATTTTTCTATTTTATTTTAAAAAAATATATATTATATTTTGAAATATTTTATTATATATAAATTATAAATGAATAGAGCTTTTCCACCAGCTATCTGTCTATCTCCTTCATCCGTTACAGTTAGATGTATCTTGTATTGCATGAATAATTCATTGAATCGTACAAAGTTGCTTGGGTTTATTTGCTTATTTTTATTTAAACTATTCGCTAATAGACATATTTATTTACATATTTGTTAAATCGATATATCAAAATCCGCCTACAATGCGAGAAAAAACAGGAGATTTGTATGTGGAATTGTTGAAATGATGGAGAACCCGTTAATTTTGTATTAAATATCAATATAGATGTATAATAAAATACTCGAGATGTAAAAGATTTACATGGAATTTGTTCTTGAAAATATTCTCAGACAATTTGCTGAAATTTAGTAAGTAAATTATATTGAATGCTTTATATTGAATGGTTATTGAACAATTAAAAACGGTTCAGACGTTTTTCACGAATCGTAGAAAACTACACAAAAACAGGTGCCTTCATTTTTTTTTCTAAAGTACTCAAAAAATATCACGAAGTCAAAAATTTATAAAAAAATAAAACTATTACTGAACAGATTGAAAAAAACTATGATTATGAGTCGAGGAGAGAAGGATAAATTTTGGTAAATCTTCCTTCCTGCTATTTAATATCATCCATAACTAATTCATCTATATTCTGTATCCATGTGTTCGAGTGTTGTTGCTAAAAATAAAGCAAGCCCCCTTTTTCCATCGGAGCACCCTTTCGTTCGAGAGGCGCTTCTGTTCCCACGCACACAAAATTCGGTTACAAAAACAAATGAGTGAAATGAAACACATGTGTCATAATAAGTGCCACGGAAAAAATCTAATGCACCACATGTCATGATAAGAGACATACGATAACAGGAACTAGTGGTGTATGGTTCAAGCCGAACTTGATAATGAATTCGCGCCAAGATTTTTTTTTGAAATATTTATTTCGAAATAATTATATTTTGAGAAAAGAATTGAAGTCAATTATACAATACGTGCATGGCATCGTGCTTTAAGGGGCACAACTAGTGTGAAATTTTGAAAAAATCATATATTAAATAACATATTAAAATTTCAAATCGATATCTCAAATAGTTTTTGAATTACAGCCATTTAAAAAGTATACATATAGTATATAGTACAACGATCATTTTATTTTTAAACGCGTTTTTCTCGAAACAGCATTTTCCGAATTTGCTGCAGTGATTACTCAAAAACGAATGATCCGATCACTATCAATTTTTTTTACTGGTTTTATATATAGTTCTCCGTAAAATGAACTATCGATTTTTTGATCGGGTCAATAATCGAAATTTGGCAGTCGAAAAACGATCAAAATTTTGGGTAAAATTCGATTTTTTTTTTTAAACGCCGCCATTTTGTCAATTTTTGATTTATTTTGTTTTATCGTAGTTCATTTTACAGACAATATTATCTAGTTTAACGAGAATTTTTTTTTTTTATTTCATCCACGTAGAAGGCCAGAATCACTGCAGCAGTGTAGGGCCTTTTTTTGTCGCGCCGTTGGAGATCGACGATAACTTAAAAAATATTTAATTTTTTTCTTCAAAAATTTTACTATGCATTATTAAAACATGTATAAATATATTCCTAAAATTTTGAAATGATTGATAAAGTAGTTTTTTCAATATGAATTCCCAAAAATCACATTTTTTTTAGGCGGTTACACTAGTTGTGCCCCTTAAGACAAATTGCTGAAACTTCCCTTAGCGAAAATTGATTTAAATGAAAACCTTTAAATTGTTTTGAAAAAACAATTAAACCTTTAAAATTTGAATTTTTATATTTCGAAGTTTTTATACTTTTGTCTGTGAATTTTGAACTTTTTTTCAAATCTTTTTTGAACTTTGCCAGAAACTAATCAGCACGTCTCCTTTTCAACGAGAATCGAATATTTTATGAATCAGCAAGTCGGTTGAAATGTGTTCTCAAAATCGTCGACAAAAAGTTCCTTTCCTTTATATTTGAAAATGTCACATTTATTTGCAATGTGTTACATTATCTTTCAATTATAGCCCTCGCTTTATATTTTTCTATCCTCCTGTTCGTCCCTGCTCTATTAATTATATGTATTTAAATATACTCCGAGCGACCAGTTTTTTCAATAATAATTTATCGCATCTCGTTATATTACATTAAATGAACTAGTTTTAATTCATTCCATGTTAATCTCGTTATATAGATGACGAACGAACGTTCGAACGAACGAAGGCTGTTTTATACATATTTACATAAATATGCTGCTTAACTGATCCCTTACTTATATTATTAAAAATTATTATATTTATTTCTTCTCATTTTGCAATTAATGGAAATAGACACATTAACAGTAAGGAAGGAGATCAGGACATGATCGTGATGGCAGCCATGTTGTAAAAAACTTTTTTAATTCTATGAGTTTTAATATAATTTATTATCTGCTTTTTTATTTATTAATGAGTAATTATTCGTTATATTATATTACATTATTTATTATTTGAAGAACATATATTATTTGCGAAAAAGATGGAAAAGATAGGACATTTTATTATTTTATTTTTGGCAATAATCGTGACGACGCCATGTTGGTTTGCGCAACAAAAACTATTTTATTTTTATTAATTTTTCCCTTTTTTAATATCATTTATGACTTGTTACTAAATTATTATATATTACATTTATTTCAATTTTTTTTTCACATAAAAATAAAATGATATATTAACAGTAAGGAAGAAGAGTAGGACATTTTGTTTTTTCTTTGTTGGCATTGATAGTGATTGCGGCTATGTTCATTTGAGTAAGAAAACTTCTATAAATTTATTAGTTTCACGTTTTTTTTTTAAATATTATTTTTTATTTGTTACTTATTTCTTAATGATTAATTAAATATTATATTATATTGTAGCTTTCACAATAAATTAGTTAATAGAAATAAATATATTCGAGGAGACAATAGAAAAGGCAGGATATTTTGATCATGATAGTTTGCGGGAGGAAAACTTCTTTAAATTTATTAGTTTTAATAATATAATTGATTATTTATTAATTATTAATTAATTAATGTATTACCATTACAGCTTGGTAAACAAAATAGTTAATAGAAATAATTACTTTGGTGACAGTAGAAAAGACAGGGCTTTGTAGTTTCACTGTTGGCAATAAACATGGTTACGTAATTGTTACGTTTTTACTACGTTATCATTGTTTAATGTTGTACAATAGCATTTATTTCTTTTCTGAACATATAAGTTTTTAATTTTTAACTTCCCTACGGTAAGTTACAGTAATCATAAAAAAATCTAAAATTAAAATTTTTATTTACGTTTTACAGGGTTCTGAGCATTTTAGTATACCTTAAAAAATGCATATATGTGTGTGTGTATGTATGTATATGCGTGTTGTTTTTTTTTGTATAGCGAAGGAAATGCCTTTACGCATCCCAGACTAAGTCTTTTGTCTGAGTATGTCGGACTTAATACCGCCTGGGTATTATACCGACTAAAACCTCCGCTTTGCCCTTGCCTCTGATCCATTACTTCGTAGGGGTAGGATCTAGAATAGATCTATGGGTAAAGAGTGTTTTGTATGTAATGTATGTTTTCTTCCCGTGGAATCCCCGTCCATCACTGGTGCAATTATTTTCCGCAGTGCAGAGTCAGTCTCTCCTTCTCTATGAATATTAATATTTATTTATGTGCATTACATTATATGAGTATGCTGCTATATCCACTTGTGAGTCGTAGTCGTCGTCAGTTGAAATGTCAACTAGGAAATGCTATTGACAACTCTGATAATATTAGTACGTTCACACAGAATATTGTATATGTATATACTAGCTGACCCAGCAAACGTTGTTTAGTAAAAAGAAATATGTCCAGAAATTTATAAATGAAAGGGCCAGCTAACAGAAATTATTTTGATGGTTTACCCACTGCAACGCTTGTAATATATAATTGAAAGAGGCAGCTAAAGCAAATTATTTGAATAGTTTACCCACTGCAACATAGTTATTCCAAGTGCCAGTCTAATCTCAAACTGATTCTGCTAAAATTTAATTTGCACATTTGGATATTCAAAGTTTTGATCTAATATCAGAGTTGTATGCATTATTTAAATTAAAAATTCCAATTTTCAAAAATTAATAAAAAAGAGCATTGACCTCAAAATTAACTTTTTGTTCTATAATTCAAAATATATTAAATGTTTTCAAATATATCTTTATAAATACTGAAATTTTTATTTTTTGTATTTTATGGGCAAAATATAAGATAAATTGGAAGCAAAATGATTTTTGATTAATCTACATTTGGATGCTTAGTACTCTCAAAAAATCGATTTCTATTTTCTGCAGTTTTTGCTACGTATCTTCGAAACGGCTAGACCTGCCTTGTTCTAAAAACTATTCAACACATCTTACTATCAATAGGAATCGAATTGCTTTTTGAATCATTCAAAACTGAATATATTGGCAATCCTCCACAGAAAACATTGATGTTTGTATGTGTGTGTGTCCACAAAAAATGGTATCCACACATACACACACATCCATTTTTTCTGAGATATGCTAACATGTTCAGAAAACTCTGAAACGTGAAGATATGCAAAAATCTTCATTTTACATTTTTACCGCATTGCTATAAGGGAAGTTAAAAAACTAGTGGTGCATGGCATCGTGCCTTAAGGCAAATTGCTGAAACTTCCTGTACCAACAATTAAAATTTTTGAAAAAATTTAAATTTTTTGAAAATTTCGAAAAAATGAGATTTTTGAGAATTTTGTAATTATTATATATTTTGAAAAATTTGAAATTTTGAGATCTCATAGGAGATGATCTCTTAATGCATTTACACCCAGCATATTGTCTTAAAAAATGTATATTATTTTGATTGGCAATAAAACTATGCAAACAATGTTTTCAAAATATTATTTTGATATTTTTAGAAAAATTTAAACGTTTTACAGAATCGTTGATGTAAATATGTATCCGCACACACACACACACACACATACATACATTTTTTCTCAGAAACCTTTGAAACGTAAAGATATATAAAAGTTTTCTTTTTTGATTTTTTTTTGCGATTACTATAACTTACCCTACGAGAAGTTAAAAATTATTAGGGTTGGACAACCCATCATAAGAATAAATTATTTTTTAAAGTAAAATCTAAGCTTCTAATCTGAACTAAAATTAAGTCGAAAACTGTAATTTGTGATTTACTAAATGGATTTCAACAATCATTTTCAACGTTAATGTTTTCATCGAGTTCAAAGTCCTTTTATTTCGTGTCTCACATCGATTTATAACGAACACGATGATTTTTATGTTTTAAATAATGGAACCGGCGATGAGATCTCAAAAATCAAATCGATCGTGATATCGACATGAGTGCCTTTATTGTATCTTGTTGTCTTGTCTAAATTAAAAATCTCTTTAAGACAAAAATATGAGATTAAATTTAATATCGAATCATGATTTGCTAATACGAAAAACGTTGCGAAAAAATCATACATGGAATCATACATTTAATAAATACATTTAATAAATATTCAGCTGGAAGTTTTACTGAACATAGTCACATGATTGTTTGTTTGATTTGTGTTATTTGTTGTGATATAATTAGTTTGGTTTTCACTTTATAATTGCTCAAAGTCAAATTGGACCTTTGTGCTCCTACCCTAATAAAGATTCTTCAAAAATCAATTTTTGTTCTATACAATATTGCAATAAGCGCAAATAGCTCATAAAATTTTGTAAATACTGATTGCTCTTAAATAAAGTAGATTAAAAATAAATGATTTTACGCCTTTTAAATTTTGTATTTATGATTTTATTCTCATCAATGCAATTTATTACCAAGTAGTTAAATAAGAGAATAGTCTTGTAAATATCATTTTAATTTAACGAATGCGCATAAATTTTCATTTACATCGTTTAAAAACCTGTCTTGCCACTAATGTGACATTTCACACATTTTTTCAACAGATAGAAATTTATGATAGCAGATCACAATTTTATAAGATTTTCGAATAAAATTAGAAATTATGTAAATTATCTTACGAAATTCTGGACCAGATTCGAAAACCTACTCGACTGGTCCATAATACTAATAATAATAAATGGTGGTAATGGATTGAGTCATTTATCAATGTTGGAATAATACTGATTTTTTTTTTAAATCTGTATTAAAATTCTTTCCTCTTATCTTACTACTAGGAAATTATTAACTTCGATTTCACAATCTGAAAAATATATAACAAAATATATTGCAAGTGAAACTTTGTAATTCAGAAATAAAAATAGGAAAGGGAAATATAAGTAAAGCAAATTGTGTTTATTTCAGACATACTTTATTAAGATTTCCTAACAAATTATATTAACAGTGATAATCGTATGATTTAATTAATGTTTTCGATTGTATAAATATCCAAATCTATAACATTTACAATTTGCAAAGTAAGTTAAGAAATGCTAATTTTTTTTAAAAAAAAGTTAATATTTTTGCATAAAAAGCACTACTAATATTTCTAGTTGGATTTATAATTATTATATTTTTTTTAATTATTGAAGACAATTTACAATTTTTTCTCTCAATTTACAATAATTTTAGACATTTACAGACCTTCAACCAATTTACAACATTCAGACCATCTAAAATATTTTCAGATAACTCGCAACATTTTCAGATAACTCACAACATTTTCAGACATCTTACAACGTTTTTAGACAATTGACAACATTTTTTGACAATTTACAGCATTTTTAGATAATTCACAACATTTTCAGGAAAGCTGCAACATTTTTAGACAATATACAATATTTTCAGACAATTTACAACATTTTTAAACAATTTACAATATTTTTGGACGATTTGCAACATTTTTAAACAATTTACAACATTTTCAGACAAATCACACATTTTTAGACAATTTACAACATTTTTCAGACAATTCACAACATTTGCAGACCATCTACAACATTTTTCGACAATTGAAAACATTTTCAGACAATTGAAAACATTTTTAAACAATTTACAACATTTTCAGACAATTTACAATATTTTCAGACAATTCACAACATTTTTAGACAATTTGCAACATTTTCAGACAATCTGCAACATTTTCAGACAATTGAAAACATTTTCAGACAATTGAAAACATTTTCAGACAATTTACAGCATTTTCAGATGATCTGCAACATTTTTAGATAATTTGCTACATTTTCAGATAGTTTACAACATTTAGACACAACATTTCTAGACAATCAACATTCTCAGATTACTTATAACATTTTCAGTCAATTTACAACATTTTCAGAGAATTTGCAACATTTTCAGACATCTTACAACATTTTCAGACATCTTACAACATTTTCAGACAGTTTACAACATTTTCAGATAATTTACAACATTTTTAGACAATAAGTTTTTATACAATTTACAATATTTTCAGATAATTTACAGTATTTTTAGACAATTCACAACATTTTCAGGGAGGGAATCTGCAAAGTTTTTAGACAATTCTCACTATTTTCAGAATTGCTGTAACAATTTAAAACATCTTTGGACAACCTTTAACATTTTCACATAATCTATAACAATTTCAGACAATTTACAACATTTTAGGGCTTTATAAACTATTTACAAAACTTTCAATCATACAACATGCAACAATAATTTCTAAAAATTTTTAGACAATTTACAATATTTTTTGACTATTTACAACATTTTCAGACATATTCAGACATACTCAGACATTTTACAACATTTTCAGACAGACCATCTATAAATTTTCATACAATTTACAATCGTTTTGTTCAATTCGAACATTCTCAATATGATTATATAATTATGAAATGCATTATGTAACTACAAACATAAAAAATGGGCTCATGAACGAGCCTAGATCATTTTATGACTATATACAATATTTTCAGGAAATTAAGAAATATTTTATACAATCTACAGTAATTTAAAAAAAAAAAAGAGTGCGCGTAAGGATCACACGCGATTGAAGTAAAACTTTTAATATTGTATGAGTAGGCAATTAAGATAAAAATAAAAAAAAACATCATATTTGAATTTTAAAAATCATCTTTTAATAATCATATAACATCAATAATAATAAGATCTCCTGAGCATCGGCACAGCTGTCCTACTGATATTAAGAGTTTGAATATGATGTGCAGCTTTCTTCCTAATTTTGTTACCTATCTTACCGGGAAATTCAAACCATAAACGTAGAAGTTCATCATTATCGCCACGTTCTATGTACACTAATTTTCCCACACAACCATTAGCTAAGCCATCACTTACATCGATATTAGTTGTTATTATGTAAAATTTATTCAGAACTAAAATTATTTCATACGGCAAAGCCCCGGTATCAATAACCGATTTTTTTGAAACTGCTGACGAATGTATGATTGTTGATCTGTCGCATGGCAACCTACATAAATATCCGTGGCAGTAGATATTATTTTGTCTTCAACGAGATTCAATATAAATTTATTATATTCCATGGCACATTTATTCTCTAAGACAAGTCTTATTCCATGAGGACATAACATAAAAATCGTGATTCATTAATGCAAGTTCATATAGGGTTTAGCGCTCGACTTACGCATGACATGACGGGAGTGGATACTCGCGACATCAGCGCTTACGGCGTCGTAGTGTTCAACTACACGTTGGCATTTTCGTTGCATTTGTACGGATTTACACCCGTGTCGCGCCTAAAAAATTTTACACCCATATCGCGCCTAAAGAAGTTTTACTTCAAAAATCAAAAATTTTGCTACTAGTGTTATCCTCCTTGGTTACACAATCTTGTTGAAAGTTGCACTAGAAGTTTCACTTCTAACAATAATATAATATATAGTCGAGATACCCAGCTGTAAGTCTGTAAATACTTGTATATTGACACCCTAAAAGTTGTCTCAAAACCTACATATGGTACGCACACCCTACCATATGTAGGTTTTGAGACAACTTTTAGGGTGTCAATATACAAGTATTTACAGACTTAAGTTGGGTATCTCGAATTTCGAAATTCTTACCTAATTTAAGCTTAAATGACTAGACTAACAATAATTATCACCACCAATTCTAACCTAACTTTCTTCTCTCCCCCCAGCTGCACGGGTCGTTACGTCGGCGAATTCTGCCAATACCCCGATCCATGCCGAACCGGTCCTGGTCCTCGATGTCAGAACGGGGGCACCTGCCACGTCCGAGTGGCTTCGTCTCCGTTCTCGTCGCCCTCGTCGCCGGCGTCCCTGTCTCTGTACCATCACAACGGGCACCACCATCTGAGTCAGCCGGGCGCTCCTTCGTTCACCTGCGCCTGCCCTCCTGGATACACTGCATCGCTGTGCGAAATAAAAGTGGCCAACGCCTGCGACTCGAGACCATGCCAGAACGGGGCCGAGTGCAGGCTGAAGACGCTGGATAGCTACACTTGTGCGTGCAGACAAGGATACACAGGTAAGGGTCAGGGGGTAGCGTGCCTCGGCGGGGCCCCGTATCAAAATTGCTTGGGGGCCCCCCTCAAGAAAAAAAAAATTTTACAGAATATAAAAATACATAAAGTTAAAAAATATTTATTTATCATTCTTATTATTTATCTATCTAATTTTCTTTCATTTTCTGAATTTTTTGCAAATGATTCTAGATATATATTCACTTTCTTTGATTTTTTTGAAAAATTAAATTATTTAATAATATTTAAATTTTATAAAGATTTCTGAAAATAAGAACATACAGGTCTGGTAGACATTTCTGTCCTAAAGTTTTTAGGTAATTTTTAGTTTTAATTTTAAAAATTTTTTTTAGCAGTTAAAAAAAAATGCATGCTGTTATTGCGTTGGAAAAACTGGATGCAAGCCTAATGCATCCATCACATTTCTTAGATTTTTGAATTCAAACTTATTTTTAGAGTCATCTAGGGTCATTATCTTATGAGATATTTTTATAGTATTTCTTTACAGTAATTCAGTCAACAGATTTCCGGAAAAGTTTATCAATTCTTCATTTCAAAAAGACTAATAAATGAAATAATCTTTGTTTGGTTTGTGAAATTAATATATCCGAACAGCAATAGTATACATTAAAATAAGGTTTCGGGTCCAAAATTCTCTCATCTTGTGATAACTCATCATAATAACTTGTAATAACTCATCATAATACAGCTTTATTATCTTTTGTCTTTTGTTCTTTGCAATATTTATTGCAATCCATCTTTTTTTTCAAAATATTTCGTCTTCTTTAGCAAACTAATTCACTAAATTTTCATGTTTTAATTAATTTGCACAGTCTTACGTATTCAAAATTGTCATATTGTGAAATTTTAGAAATGAAACTAATAATTTGAAACAGTAAAGAAAGAAATTTGAAAATGATTTAGTTGATCATATTTAACAAAATCTAACTATACACGGCATGCAGACTATTCAAGTAGTAACAAAAACAATAAAAAATGTTATAAATATAACTATGAAAATTCCAAATTCCAATTTTCGATAAAGAATGTATAAACTGGATTAGTTTTATAGATAAATTCTCTTAAAGCGTTCAATATTTCTCGATAACAAACGAAAATGCAAACTACGTTAAAATGATTCAATTTTATTAAAAAAAAATTGTTTTGCTTTCTAATTACGCTCGTTGGAGGCCCCCCTGGCTCGGGGGCCCCGTATTTTTGATACGGCTGATTAGGCATGAATTACGCCCCTGTTAAGGATAAAGGACGTATCGAGGTAAAAGATCGATATTGAGTACTTTAAAAAGTATCTAATAAAAATATCGATGCCAAAAAAATATCGTGGCGAAAGTATCGATACTACTTCATATCGAATTTTGAGTACTTTTCATAAAAATCAAACATAAGTCCAAAAAAGATCTAAAACTCATTAAATATCATATCACAATATTAGAATGAATTCTATTACTTGTATCTGATGTGTTAAATCAGAATCATTCTCAATATTGTAAAATTTTAACAGTAATTTTCAATACTAATTTCAAATTTTATAATTTTTCAAAAAAAAGACAAGTAATATAATAGTTGAGTATTTTTGATTAAAACAATATAATAGTCTGATATAGGGAATGCAATACCGATGGGAAATTTCAATACCGGTATTTCGGTAATTTTTCATTTTAAAACCGGAATACCGGTGAATTACCGGTATTTTTATTATCCTAAACAAACGTAAACAAAATTGAAAGTTACTAGTACAAATATAAAAAATGTATATACAACTACAACTATATTCAACTAAACAATAAAATAAAACAATAAGTTTATTTTTTTAAATAATAATTTACCAAAGGATTATGCAATTTAATTAATTCATTATCACTATCGAGTATATTGAGTACTTTTCACCAAAAACAAACTTATGAGTAAGAAAGACCAAAAACTCATAAAAGATCATATTACACTATTATAATAGACTGTATTGTCTGTATCCGATGTGTTAAATTAGCATAATCTTCAATATTTTAAAAAAATAATTAATCTAACACTAATTTAAGACCGGATACTTTGTCGAGATAAATAATAAGTTACTATTATTGCTCAGTATTGTTATTTAAAACAATGTGATGGTTCTATAGTATTTTCAAGCTTTTAGAAAAATAATATTTTATAATTGTAATAAGAAGCAAAAATATTTGGTAATTATAATTGTTATGTATAAAGTTAGAAAAAAATTAAGATTACCCACGGGTAATCTGTATGATATAAAATATTTTGGCGCAAATATCACTTAAAAACCGTTACATTTTTACAAAAGATGAAACAAACATCATTATCTATCAGTCCAATTCTATTTATTGTAACACGATATGAAGCCCTTAGTAAAGCAATAAATATTCAATTTAATGACGAGTTGAGATAATATTTGACATTTGTTTATCTTATAGAATCACTTGCAGATATAGCTGTTTATGCGATTGTGGAATTTAAAGATAAATTTGTTCCGAGAAATTTAAACTTTAGGGTATTATGTACCAAATAGCGCTTATGTAAACATACCGAAAATACCGGTATTTTTGGAATAAATACCGGTAAAAATACCGCCGAAAAATCGGGCGGTTTACCGGTAATTCGGTATACCAGTAAACCGGTATTGCATTCCCTAGTTACAACTTATATATTTTTTTCTTCAGGTCTTCACTGTGAAGAATTGGATCACTGCGCCTCGCACCCCTGTCGCAACGGGGGCACCTGTTCCGGAGCCCCCGGAGCCCTGGTGTCGTCGAATGCCATAGCGGTTCTCACTTCGTCGTCGTCGGGAAGTGGGACGTCGGCCGTGGGGGCTCCTTACAGGTGTAGATGCACCCCCGGATTTACAGGACCAGATTGCGATCAGGATATCGTCGAGTGCGCCAGGAAACCCTGCAAACATGGAAAGTGCCTGAATACTAGAGGGAGTTACAAGTAAGTAGGATAAAAGATTTATGTGTGTGTATACTAGGTAGCCCGGAAATTATTTTTAAGAAATTTTTAGTATAAATATACTCTTCACGTCTCAATTCCCACACTATATTGGAAATTCATGTCTTTTAAACGGTATAAAAATCAGAAAAAATAAATATGTACTATATTACCTTGGATTTTTCCACCCAAAATAATTGCTCCAATAATGTTGCCTATAATTTTTATAATCTCCTATCATATTTTAACAGGTTTTTAGTAATTATAATATCTAAATTACATTTTTCTTACTTAGTAATTATTTAATATACATTATTACCAGGAAAGCTCCTGGGGTCTTTAGCGCCCGCATGTCATTTTTTTCTAGCCCCCCACCCCTATTATTTTACCTTAACAGTTTATTTTTAAATGTATTATCATTTATTAATATTGGGCTTTTGAAACATTTTACTTGTTTATTTTTGGCATTTTATGCGATTTATTCTATTGAGCAAATCATAGGAGCAAAAAAAATCTAGCCTTTCGTTATCGTGACCATAACACAACACTGGTATTTCATGTTGAATTATTTTGATTTAATTTTTTATTATTTATGATATCCAATATTGCATCTTAAACTTCTCCTAATTGATATCGTAAGAGCCGAATTGTATTTTTTTATCTTTACTTTCCCATTTGTTGTTTTAAAGTGAAATTTTTAACTTATTTTAAAAATATTGTGCAAATATTAGCGAAATATGCAAAAAAATTATATATTTCTTGAATGATATTGAAAGAAAAACCTATATTGAAAATTTCATATCCGAATCTTGTGTTGGCGCCCCCTAAGGCGTGCGCTCGCATTCAAAGTACTGATTATTACTTAATTTGATATTTTAAGTGAATTAATATGTCAAATCCTGTTCATATGTGTATCATTCAATCTGCCATACATATACTGTATTTTATATTATTTTAATTTCTGGCACATCTCAGCTGCTTTTTGGCAATAATAATGTAGACATTTTATTTTTCTTATTCATAAACATGAATTTATTATACATATTCTAATATTGTCTAGGCTTCTAAGTAAATTGAAATTGTTGGTAGATGACAGTTTTCATTTGTTTTCAATGCCAAACAGTGTCTTAAATATTTTCAATGTCAAACACTGACATGTCGTTTTTTGCATTTTTTTCCATTTATTTCTACAATCTTACTATATTTCTATAATTCAAAAAATCCTAAAAAATTCCCTTAACAAACTTCAGAAAGATTTATCAAAATCCGAATAATTGTTTAGGAGGAGTATATTTACATACATCATCACAGAAGAATTTCATATATAAGATATAATTGTGATTGAGAAAGGTATTTGTGGTAGACATTTCATTCTTCTTATTCATAATCATGAATTTATCATACATATTCTAATATTGTCTAGGCTCATAAATAAATTGAAATTTTTGGCAGATGACAGTTTTCATTTGTTTTCAATGCCAAACAATGTCTCAAATATTTTCAATGTCAAACAATAACTTGTCGTTTTTTTGCTATTTTTTCTATTTATTTCTACAATCTAGTATATAGTATATTTCTATAATTAAAAAAAATCCTAAAAAAATCCCTTAACAAACTTCAGAAAGATTTATCAAAATCCGAATAATTGTTTAGGAGGAGTATATTTACATACATCATCACAGAAGAATTTCATATATAAGATATAATTGTGATTGAGAAAGGTATTTGTGGTAGACATTTCATTCTTTTTATTCATAATCATGAATTTATTATACATATTCTAATATTGTCTAGGCTCATAAATGAAATGAAATTTTTGACAGATGACAGTTTTCATTTGTTTTCAATGCCAAACAGTGTCTCAAATATTTTCAAGTCAAACTATATTTCTATAATTAATAAAATCTTAGAAAATTTCCTTAACAAACTTCAGAAAGATTTATCAAAATCCGAATAATCGTAATAAGCTCGGCATTTGTGGCAATAAGTTATTACCACAAATGCCTTTCTCAATCACAATTATATCTTATATATAGAATTCTTCTGTGATGATGTATGTAAATATACTCCTCCTAAATGATTATTCGGAATTTGATAAATCTTTTTAGAGTTTGTTAAAGAATTTTTCAGGATTTTTTGATTCATAGAAATATAGTTAGATTGTAGAAATCAATGGAAAAAATTGAAAAAACCGTATGTGATTGTTAACTAAAAATTAGGCTCTCAACTATCTAATTGTGAGTTTTATGCCCCCAAGTATATTTCTAATTCTAATAATTTCCTCGTCTGCTGGAGCCCCTGACTGTGACCCCCTTGACTCGACTGACCGGCTCACCAAGTCATAAGTCGGAGTCATTGCGTTTTACGCGGAATGAGACTCTATTAAAAATTATTACATCTGCCTGCCAAGTGGTAATTATACATACATACATACACTTGTTGTTGAAGGAGATATAGGCAAGGGGGCAGGGGACGAGGGACAAGGGGGTACGCATAAAAAGGTAGGGCTCCTCGTAGAGAAAGATAAATGTGGTAAATGTACAGTGAAACATTGTACACAAAGGAGATAAAGAATATATTAAGGGAAAACTGTTAAAATAAATGGAAGAAGAAAATTTGATATTTTCAGGTGACAGAAGCAAATTATTTCTAGATATAGATTTTTTTAACAAAAATCATTTTACGGCCAATCGTCTGCTATCAAAAGTCTATTTGGTGCAGGTGGAGGTCTATCTTAAATTTTTGAGAAATTTTTAAGTTTTTTCTTATTGTTAGATAAAAGAGTTAACTTTGTAATGAGCACCACTGACTCTTAAGCGAGTTAGTCGGTTGATGTGAGGTTATTGACTCTCTTTGTGATGCTCACAGTCTTACTCTTTCTTCGCTGTTATGTCTTGAGATTTAGTTAGAGAGCTAGCAATAACAATAATAACAACAACAATAATAATAATAATAATAATATAGAGGACGTTAATTCTACATATCAATATTATAAATAAACTAGTGGTGTATGGCATCGTGCCTTAAGGCAAATTGCTAGAACTTTCCGTTTCGAAAACTAAATTAATAAAAAAAAACTTTGCAAAAATTTGAAAAATTTAGATTTTTGAGGAATTTTGAAATTTTTGAAAAACTTAGACTTTTTTAAAAAAATTGATTGTTTTTATATTTTGATTTTTTTTTGTTTTCTGAGTTTTTTTGAAAAATGTGAATATTTGTTTTAAGCAATCGTGCTACTTAGCTAGTTTGGAGTCGAATTATCAAAGCGCGTAAGCGCCGCGTAGTCGTCTAATGTGTAAACATTGGTACGGAACCCATATAAATGTACACAAAATTTGTACTATAATGATCTTTATAAACCATCTGATAATATGATGTACATGTATGTAATGATTAATTTTGACCGTCAAATGGCATTTTTATTTAGATTGGCTTTTTTTTGAATCTCCGAAACCTCTAGACCTGCCTTCATGAAATTTTGATCCATTCTTCATCCTGTTAATATAAGTAAAATGTTTTTTGAATTATTTAAATCGGACGCTCCGTTCTCTTAAAAACTGAGTTACCGGTTTTGGCACTTTTTGCCCCGTATCTTTAGAACGGCTAGACCTGCCTTCGCCAAAAACTAATCAGCACGTCTCCTTATCAATACGAATCGAATGTTTTTTTAATTGTTCAGTGCTGCATAGCTGACCCATATAAATGTACACAAAATTTGTACGTATTATTATAATCTACATAGAATATTTGATCATTTGATGTGCATATGTCTAATGATTATTTTTGACAACCAAAAGGATTTCTTTTCACTTTTTTTACTAGATCTCCGAAACCGCTAGGCCTGCTTTCCCAAAAAATCAACCAATTCTTCATATCGTCAATACAAGTAAAATGTTTTTTGAATCATTCAAATCGGTTGAACCGTGTTCCCGAAATCGTCGACGAAAATTTGTATCCGCACACACACACTTGCATACAAACGCACATACATCCATTTTTTCTAAGTTATGCCAAAATGTTCAGAAATCTCTGAAACGTAAATTTATATAAAAATTTTCATTTTCTATTTTTTTGCGATTACTATAAATTACCTTATATTATGTATTTTATATATTAATAATTTAAACATTTGTGTATTTTAGAATGTAACAAAATTATTTTTCAACATCCTAATTTCCTAGAAAACTTACTGGTCCAGACACAATTTGTTTCTTAGTTTTGTGCATAATTTAAGTAAAACTTCTTTAGTCAATATATACTTAACTCTTGAACTTCAATCATAATCAAGTTTTTTTATTTAAAAAAAAAACCAACTTCTCAATGACATTGCTTTATAAATGGCAACCCAAAAAATATCCTAAATCTCTGATGAGTTTATTATTACAATTTGTATAATACTCATGTATTTTTTTTTTATTGATATAGCAATGCCGAGTTAGGAATATTTTCAGTTGGAAATATATTTTTATCTATATTTTCTAAAGAAAGCGGGTGTTGCTACTACTTGACATCAGGCTGTCCAAAGCGGGTTCGTACCTAGAACTTCCTAATGAAATCCCACAGTTCTAAAACTAAGCCAGGATAAACCTTAACATTATAATTTATATTTCGGAACATGCTCTGCTTCAGCGCACAGATTAAAAGACTTTTCACACATTTTTACTTAATGCAAAAAACGAAAATTAACACCTAATTTCTGCAAATTTGGCATACCATAGAAAACATTGGATGTTTGTATGTACTTTACTTTTTATTAGCTTCCCGTAGGGCAAGTTATAGTAATCGCAAAAAAATCGAAAATGAAAATTTTTATATATCTTTACGTTTCAAAACATTGTGGCATTTTGAAACATTCTGAACATCTTGGCATACCTTAGAAAAAATGGATTTATATGTGTGTGTGTGTGCTTCTATATTTCGTCTCTATGCAGTTAAAGCAGTACGATTGCTTTGAAAAAAAAAATCAGAATTTCCAAAATATTTCAAAATAAATTTTTCTTCAAAAAGTCTGTTTTTTTGTAAAAAAGTAAGTTTTTGTCAAAAATTTAAAGTCTCTCTAATATCTAATTTTTTCAGAGTAAATTTTTTTCAAAAATGTTAATCGTTTTTAAAAAAAATAATTTTTGGTACAGGAAGTTCCAGCAATTTGCCTTAAGGCACGATGCCATGCGCCCAACTAGTTTCTTTTCATTTTTTGCCATTGGCGCTCTATCTATTGTCTTATTCTTGGTCGTTCGGCCACTATCAGCGTACGTACAACACTTTGTCTCGAATCTGATGTTTCTCTGGTTGGTTCTTAGTTCTTAAGTTCTTCTTGTTCGAGTCGAAGTCGAAGTCGAAGTCGTTCTCGGTTTCTTCGTCGCTGCATAAAAAGTTTAAACTACGACCGAACGACCTGTTGATCGGGTGAAGGACACTCGCAGGTTGCAGGGCCCGAAAATGGAACAATATATTATTAATAGATCAAGACACGAGTAATTTAACTTATGTCAAGTATATGATTGCACTCTCATCTCATCTTACTGTCTTATTAATAAAATTATATTAAAGTTTTTACAATTTGAATACAATTCTGATCCTTTCGTTTTAATACAAACGGTGCATAAAAAAGGGTGCGCTTAAGGATCACACGCGAATGAAGTAAAACTTTTGCTATTGTATGAGTAGGCATTTAAAATAAAAATATAAAAAAACATCATATTTCAATTTAAAAAATCATTTATTAATAAGAATATAACATCAGTAACAATGTTTAAAACAACAACAATAGGATAATTTTTATCATATTTCATATATGATAGGTTTGTGATAATTAAAACAAAAGACTTAAATTTTGCTTTGTAAACTTTGTAAATTTCTGTAAAAAACTGCATCAATAGTCGTGCCATATCTTGTTGTTGATTCAATTGATTCAAATTATTCATTGTCAAATTAAATTTAATTGAAATGTCCAGCAAGAAATAAAGGTGTCTCGTTGTGATTAGTGTTCAAAAGTTTTGCACCTTCATTAGGAAAATAAATTAACTGCTGATGAAGAAATTTTATAATATTTTTATTGGGTTTTATTGAAAGAAATGTAAGGGAAAATTATAATTAATGTTTGATTATATATGTTCATACAGTGGACAACTGCAATATCACCTACTTTTGTAATTTCATTAGAAATATCCAGTGACATTGTTGGCGCTGTCTTTCGACAAATCTGATATCCAACCTGATTATTTGAATCTATACTATTATAAAGAATTTATTTTTGAGATTCATTTAATATTCTTAAGTCACTTTGAAAACTAACTCAATCACACACAAAAGTATGCAATTGAAGTCTTCATTTGACTCTTGCAAAAGATCAGTTCTCGTCAAATTAATAATCGCATTATATACAGAATCATTGTTTGAGCAACTGTAGTATCTGTCTTTGATATAAAAATATTTTCCATTTTAATATCCTCAAAAATATATGGTAACCACGAATAATACAAATTACTTCAATAAACTTACGTTTCTTACACAGCACAGATTTTTAATTTGTTTTATTATACAATCAAAGAACCCTTTGACGCGACACGACGACCAATCACAATCGACTCGTATAGAAATGATATCATCGAGAGCGAATGACGAATTATTGGCACTCGATACGAGCGTAACGCTCTTCCGTTGCATTTTCACAGATTTACTCCCTAGTCGCGCCTAAAGAAGTTTTACTTCAAAAATAAAACTAAAATTTGATAAAAATTTAGCAAGGAAAAACGTAACAGATTCTTATATTGTAAATACATTTATGAATCTAACGTTGAAATTTATTTAGAAAAAAAAACTAGGAATAAATTTATTTTTCTTTATATTACTTTGTTAATCACACATATGTGTTTGAATTAATTTCTTGCTTTTTTATTTTGAATTGGCAAAGAAATTTTAATTTAATTATAATTTTCGATCATTTAATTCGATTTTAAATTTTAATTACAAATTTCGATAACTATAACTGCGATTATTTCATATGGGGAACATAAGATATTTCACTGAGGTTCACTTTAGTTTCTAGTAACCAAAGAGACAACCTAGGGACCGATTCTGCCGCATATCAGAAAAATGTTATGGCAAGGCCATGTTATGAAGAACTTTCCATACTAAATATTGACAAAAGCCATGTGGTTGGTGTGCAGTCAGGCGTATTTCTCAAGTTGTCGGATAGAAAACCCAACCTAGAAATTGCACACGATCTTAGATAACAGGGTCTTTCTGACTCAGCTTCATAACATACGAGTGACGTTGCAGTTTATGCGTAAAACGCCTGAATGAACAGCAAATACATGATATTTCGAGAGTATTCAGTATGATTCAGTGGCATAATGTATGGAAGTAGGAACGTAACATGGCCTTGCTATAACATTGGTTTGATATGCACCAGAATCGGTCTCTCAATCCAGCTTTTTAGAAATGATTTCAATTGCAGTTGTATAATTTGTTATAACTTGGGATTAAGGATCTATAATACATATTTAGGAATCTAGAATATAAAGAAAGAGATATTTTTACCTACGTCTTCCATGCCGATTCTTTGCACGGGCAAACAATCTGAGAAAGTGCATTTGTCGTTTATCTCATCATTTATATATGTATATATATAAGATCTATAAACGACGTAATGATAGTCGTCACTAAACATTGTATTCCATGAGCAGCAAATTGACCAATAATTTTATGCAATTTCAATTCCTTCATATCTAACCTGTACCTGTGTCTCCGTCCATCCCCTGGGAAAATCCTTCTTGGACTTTGTGGGAAATCGTATGCAAAATAGTTTTATGTCTTAATACCTGTGTCGTTGTTACCTTGTGATGTTATGGTGCTGTACTATTAATAGTATGTAGAAGTACTCTACTCGCACTTGTCCTACGGTACTAGAAATTCCAGTTTTCAGAGGTAGATTTGTTGATAAAAATTTCAACGTTTCTGGGAAAAAGATAGAATAAAAGTCAACGTCGACAGTAATGGAATTGGTGAAAAAGGAAGATTCTTCCAAGTATTTTTTACTGAATAAATTTTAACTTTAGATTATATATATATATTTACAATATGAGGATCTGTCACGTTTTTTCCTTGCAAAGTTTTTATCAAATTTTATTGCAACTATAAGGCTCTGAAATTAGTACTCGAACTGGGGAGTTGAATGATGTTTATTTCACGTATTAGAATTTAATGTAATTACTCGATCAAATAACATAAAACAATCCTTTTGAATTCAGTTTGTTATATCAAGAACGCTGTAATTCAATTCAAGTTGTATTGGAATTTTTTTCTAGTTATTGAGTACAACAAATATAGGCTTTGGTAAAGTTCATGTTGTTTTTACTTGAAGAGCTGGGTGATAAAAAGTCTAGACCTAATTTATGTTGAATTATTTTGGTGAGAGTATTGCCCAGTGCTTGGAATTTTGTCTTCAAAGTTGCCAAAAAGCATAAGACAAGTCATTTTTAACATTGTCTTCAAAGTTGCTAAAAAACATAAGACAAAGCATTTTTACCACATTGCAATAAAGCTCCTAAAGGACACTCATGAACATATATAAATAAACGAAATTACATCAATTTTAATTCTTTCAGCATATCATAGATATGATAAATTTACCCTTAGGCTTAATTCTAGATAAGATTTATATAAATATACTAGCTGACCCCGCAGACGTTGTTCTGTACCCATGTCTCTAGTGTACATTTCTAAAAACAACCCTATAAGTCTTCTCTACTTTCAATTGATATGTATGATATACGGCGTTAGTTTTTTTTTAGATGTCTGGATAAAGTTCGAAAATGGTCTACAGAATTACATAGAATTTTAAATGTATTGCTAGCTAAACTTCTCAGGAAATATTGATCGTGTGGAATTATTTTATTTAATTGATTTGACATATCTTTAATATCGTCAACTCCGTAAATAAATATTGGAGGGGGCTGACTAACGGGCTATAATTTAAAAGTTTCAATTTTTAATCACCTATAATTCTATCGATATCCGACGTTATTTTGAAAAAAATAAAATTACACCACTGAGAAGGAATGTCATCCCCCCGGGAAGTGGCAAAGAAGTCTAAATTATTTTCACTTTTGAACTTGAGAGCAAAATGAACCTAATTCCGAAATTTCATGCAAATTGGAGCACAGTAAAAAAATTCAGTTCCAAAACGCTTCATTGACTTAGTAAATATTCCGTATCCAATGCCAAACATATGAATTTTTGATACAATGAAACTTCTAAATAATTTTTTGAATAAGTAAATTTTTTTTTGTATTGTGGTTTAGTTAAGTAAGGCAAAACACGACCGTATTAGTTAAAAAAAATAATCTGCCAAACTGAATTATATTACTGTATCTTATATTATTTTAGTTTATGGCACATCTGAGCTGCTTTTTCGCAATAACAATATAGACATTACATTTTTCTTAATCATAATCATGAATTTATTATACACATTCTAACATTGTCTAGACTCATAAGTGAATTGAAATTTTCGGCAGGTGACAGTTCTCATTTGTTTTTAATGTCAAACAATGCCTCAAATATTTTCAATGTCAATCAATGATAAGCGTTTTTTTGTAATTTTTTCCATTTATTTCTACAATCTAACTATACTTCTATAATTCAAAAAATCCTAAAAAATCCCTTAACAAACTTCTGAAAGATTTATCAAAATCCGAATAATCGTTTTAGGAGGAGTATCTTTACATACATTATTAAAGAAGAATTTTATATATGAGGTAATGTAGAAAAGATAAACCTGATTAGTTTGTCTAAATGAAATGAGAACAAAATATACGCGTATAAAATATATTTTCAACAAAATTACAACAATGTTGAAAAAAATATATTATAAGAAACAAATAAAGATTTATTTCATTCAAAAAAGATACTTTACTACACTCCTCCTAAACTATTATTCGGATTTTGATAAATCTTTCTGATGTTTGTTAAGGGAATTATAGAAATGTAGTTATAATATATAAAATTGATTCTTGAAAGTTTAAAGTACGTGTACTATATCTATAGAAACTTTATTTGAAAACAAACGCTGAATTTGAAGCACACTAGCACCATCTGTGATATGCTGAAAGCACTCATACAGAGTAAAGGGCATTTGTTCTATGTTTATCCCCCATGCTCACGAACTAATAAACTCAATGAACTAGTAAAAGAAAAAAATTAAAGGGCAGTGAAAGTCTAAGTCCATAACCTCCAAAAGTGAACTATAACCAAGGCATTGTCGACATGTACTCCCACATCATATACTTTTGTCTTCTATCATCCAAGAATTCAGCGTTCGCCTCATAAACATCGATAAACTCCTAATGACACGTTGCTGTTACAAGTTACAACTAATGTTATTATTTTATTGCTTCCTCGACGTTTTCTTCTGTTTTGTCGTCGATCGTGTCTTATTGTTGCTGTCGGAATTATCATCATCATCTTGTGATCGACTGTGGAACTTCGCAGTTACACATCGAGAAGAAATCACATGGCCGTAGTAGTAATAGAATATCAAAGATACTGTTAAGAAATTGTAGGCATTAACCAAAATAATTTAGACTAGAGATGGGTATCTCACTCCGGAGTTATCACTCCGATACAACTCCTCCCTCGGAGTGAATCCGAGTGGAGTTGTCTTACAGGATTTTTCATATCCGACTTTCCTAAACTGGTACTAAATCTGTTAACATGTGCAGATATTTGCTTGAGATTTTTTACTAATACCAAAGATTCGAGTCGAAAGAAGTGTTTTTTTTCCTCGTCTTACAGGCAGTTTTAGGACTTTTTGGGTATATAATGTCTCAAAATAATGCTATTTTGTATTCTATTTTCTGTATACGATAATGTTTGTCCGTAAATGAGCTCTTTCAATGGTATACAACCAACTAAAAAATCTGTAGTATTACATTATAACTTTTACACAATTATGATTTTATAATTGTGTAAAAGTAATAGTATGCTAATCAAACTATCTAATGTATAATTAATTCTCGTAAGGGAAATAATAAAAGAATGTGAGGTATTATGAATTTGTGAAAAATATTGTACACAAAGATTTGTTCTTATTTCATATATAAGGTTCACAGCATTATTTCCATATAAAAATAAACATATTCAAAGAATTCTATATTTTCTCTTCAAAACTAATTACAAAACTGATTTTGATTTCCAAGTTTTTTGTCAATTTGGGATTTGTATACATATTGAAATGCACAAAATAGTAATTAATATAATAAAACTAGCAAACCCGACGAACTCCGTTTTGCCACCAGATGGTTTCGTGAGAAAGATGAAGAATTTTTTTGTTTGTTTTATATTTGAAAAGGAAAAATTTGATTTCATTACACAACAGCAATGAATTTATTTCGATTACAAAAATGAAGTGTTTTTTAGCTGAACTTCTTTGAGTAAATGAAAGTGAATCCGCAAATTATCCGTTTCATTGAAGTGCTCTTTGGTAAACCACATTTTTTGTTTTCTGGTCTGACGTTAACACAAACAAAGCATATGGTTTTCCAACTCGTGAACAGGCAACGTATAACTGCCCATGTAAAAAACAATGATTTTCTAAATAATCTTTTTGAAATTTATCCCGCAAACACTAAGCGTTTGGCCTTGAGACTTGTTATTGCGAACACATGGCAAACTGGAAATTGCAATCGTTTGAAGTCAAACGGAAGACCAGTCGGAATCATTGGTATGTCACCAAATCGCCAGCAATTTTTGATTGAATGGTGAAATTCAGTGCGTGTACAGCATTATTCTTTGCGGCAAGAATTGCTCGTTGACTTAACCAAGCATAATTATGATAATTCTCACTAATCTCATTACTCGAATTTTTAATTACGGTGCACAACTAATTTTCTTAGCTATAAACCTTGCGGAGCCCGACCCCTTTCCAACGAATGCAAAATTGTCGAAATCGGTTTGTGCGTTCTGGAGTTATATCGTCAGGAAGGAAAAATCGACTTATTTTTATATATATGTAGGTAGATGAACAAAAATGTTTGAACTATTTGTAAACTATTTCCAAAGTCTTAATAAATCCTCATAGATATGTTAACAGCACACCAGAAAACACATTTGTGTCAATTATTATGTTTCAAAGTTTTCAATTATTATGTTTCAAACTTCTCGGAGTTGTGAAGTTGTTAAGTCGATATAACTCCTCTCTGAAGCGGAGTAAAATCCTAACCGATCCGCCTTCGGATATGATAAGCCCATCTCTAATTTAGACTAACAAATTACTAATATGGTCTTTTTTTCAGGTGCATCTGCGATCCAGGTTACACAGGCCAGGACTGCGAGAGCGAGTACATTCCTTGCTCGCCTTCGCCTTGTCAGAATGGGGGCACCTGCAGACAAGTGGATTCCCTAACTTACCAGTGTCACTGTCCAAAAGGTGAGATAGTATAAAATATTATTATAATAAATATTATATTAGCAAACAATTACTGCCAGCCATTGGCAAGTTGTTAAGCATTCGATTTGTAAAATCAGGGGTATACAGTTCGAATCCTGGTCTAGTACTACATATAAAAATTAATTGATATTGACTGGGACAAAATGAGCGATTAGATAGAAGAAAAATTAAGTGAGTTGTAGTTGGCCAAATGTACCTACTAGTTTACAAAGCTAACAATAAAGAAACAAAAATTTACAGGGCGTCTACTAATCACGTGATAGATTTTTTAAGGATTTTTGGACACTCTCTTCCTTTTGGTGATATGTGGTGATACTCAATTTTTTTTTAATTACAATATTTATTACAACTGTTAAATAATTTAACATCTAGCAATAATGATAAATAATAACATAAATTTAAATAAATAAGAGTGCAAAGGATAGAATTTACATTAAAATGATATCCGTAGTATGATGATTTAATAAAAAATAAAATCAAATAATAATAATAATAAAATATTCAAAATTATTCCCACCCTCCTCCACCAAACATTACGTATATTTTTAGTTACGAGAAAAATTTTTTTTTTGAAAATGTTTAAAAGAGTGTACGTAAGTTTCACACGTGATTGAAGTAAAACTTATTTGCTACTGTGCAAAGTAGCAATTTTAAGTTAAGTAAAAATAAATACATCATATAACAATTTTGAATAATGTTTATTAGTAATATGCTAATACTCGTGATGCACACATTTATTAGTGTCAACCATTATTCATATTTATATAATGATGAATTATAAATTATATATTTATAATAGCATTAAAAATGTATAATGTGTGAAAATAATAATGTAATTTAAGTCATGGTTCTAATATGACATGATCGGTTTGTCATTGTAATTAGCATTTAGGACTCGAACCTTTATTAGAGAAATGAAGTAATTGCTTATTAATAAATTCTATAATATTCGTTCACACAGTGGATTATGTTAAACAACGCCTAAACAAATATTGTTTTCACAATTTCACACATCATGTAATAATTGTGTTTGAAGAACTTTATGTAATTCAAATTAACATACATTCATTGACTGCTTGTATTTTTTTTACTTTTTCGCTGGCGATATGATCTCATTCTTTGAACAGATGTAATATCTGTCTTGCCTAAAAAATATTTTCTATTTTAATAACTTCAAAGATTTATAGAAACTACGAATAATATAGAAATAATTTCTAGTCAATAAACTTACGTTTAGTACACGGCACAAATGTTGCATTTGATTTATTATTTTCAAGGAACAGGGTAAAATATTCTTCTGATTCAGGCATTTTTCATTAAATCAAGACTTGTACTACGATGTAACTTTAAAATGTTTATTTATCTACGCCTTTTTTCTTGTCGATATCGGTACGCATACAACGACAGATCTCTGTTCACATACACGACGACTGATCACAATCGACCCGTATTGAAATAATTTCATCGAGAGCGAAGGACGAACAGTTCGGGCGCTATTTCCGTTGCATTTGTACATATTTACACCCTAGTCGCGCCTAAAAAAGTTTTACTTCAAAATAAATACACGTGATATCTTACTATACCCCTCCTTCCCCCACGTGATATTTTGTGATTTTTTGTCAAACCCCCCTTCTCCCAAAAAACCTGACGTGATCAATGATCCCCTTATAGTAAAGATGATAACAAACCACTATCCAATTATTTTTGACAATTACCATTTCTTTCTTTCGGGGGCGTCTCGTGCGACCGAGAGTGAAAAATTATCGGTGAGGGAGCCCCCTTCTTGTCGTTGTTCTTCTGACAGAGTACCCACTATGTTGCTTGCTGACTAGAGTAGAGATCGTTTTGCATTTTGTAAAAGAGTAAAAGAGTTCGCTTTTGCTCGCGGCCACCACGCCCGGCACGAAGAGCCGGAGGCCCCGAGGCGATTTCTTACAATCGCCCGAGAGGCAGTGGCGTCCTGTAATAATGGACAAATGGAGTAAAAGACATTTACTGTCGTAGTTTGCTTACTTATACACGACTACTGTTACTAAGGAAGAATCTTTTAAAAAATGTTAATTTACGAAATGTAAGAGAATTTTGTTAAGAAATGCAACAGAACAAAAGTGTGTTACTGTTTGAAATTATCCTGGCGCCGGTGTTGCCCGATTATGTAATATAAAATTTTTAGGATTGCCTGATGTAGAAACATTATTCACTCAGACTCATATATTGACCCAAAGGCATTTAGTACGTCTCATTTGCGAAAATAGATATAAAATTATTGAACAAAAATAGTTTAGACTTGTATGGTATTACATCTTATTCTTTTTATTATGAATGTTTGTATTAGCACATATTTCTTATAATTTATGTCATAAATTCTGACATTATCTACAATCCACGTTATATTTGTTTTACTTATACACAACCACTATCTTAACTAGTTGTGCTTTATGGCAAATTGCTGGAACTTCCCGTACCCCTTAAATTGAAATGTTTAAAACTCAGAAATGGAAAAATTATATTTACTTTGAGATTTTTTTTTAGTTTTTTTGTAAATTTTAAAATTATTTGAAAAATGTGAAAATTGAAAAAATTGATCTTGAAAATACTGATTTATATCGAAAACTTGAAATTTTTGTTGAAATTTTTTTCTGAAAATTTTGAAATTTGTTAAAAGTCTTTGATACCCAGTCAGGTCGGTTGTTTTACATTGTCGAAAATGTCTAATGGCATATTTTTAAACTTTTTTCTTATGGATCTCCGAAACCGCTGGATTTGCCACGATTTGATCAACTATTTATTACGTCAATATGAGTGGAAAGTTTTGTGAATCATTCAAATCGGATGCTCTGTTCTCTCAAAAACTCAAGTTCTATTTTATGCACTCTTTGCTCCGTATCTCCGAAACGGCTGGACTTGTCTTTGACAAAAACTAATCAGCACATCTCCCCATCAATAGGAATCGAATGCTTATTGAATAATTCAAATCGGTTGATCCGTGTTCCTGAAAACGCGGACGATTACTTACAACATGTAAGAAAACAAGAGTGGTCCATGTCTGGAATTTTCATGACAGCAGTGTTGCCCGATTGGGTAAACAGAATTATTAGTATTGCCCGGTGCTGCAACAGTATCAATAAGTAATTATTTATAAATAAGTACCTTCTCAAGTTTTACCACATCTTGGTCATTATTATATACAAATGTTTCAATAGTTATCATTCTTATTTTGTAATACGACACTAAATTATATAATTATCAAGTTTATTATAATATTAATCATCATAGAAACATAACTTAAATAAATTTAAAAAACTAAAGATAGTCCGCAAGCCTTGATATTTTCCAGCAAAGGAAACAAATATGAAAAATACAATATTAATTATATAAATCAAAATATCTTGCTACAGTAGAATTCAGAGTAAGTTAGATAATTTAAAGTACAAGTGTTGTGCCATCAGGCAACCCTAAGTTTAGGGTTTGATTGTGCATCATTGGAAGTAATTTCCTTAACAAATGAGAACTATAGCAGTTTTTATATTCTGGTTTTTACATAAAAGTAAATAATAGCGATGAAAATTCCAAACAACCTGTATATTATAAAACTTTGTCTATTGCAAAATATCAAACAAAGGCTTTAGAACATTTTAGAGTTGTCTCCCCTAAAGTCAGCGAGTAAGAGAGACTTTGTCTTCGTAAAATCTTGTGATTGAAACGGCATTTAGTCCTTGTCAAATTACTAGTGCTTGAAGTGAATTTTGGTCTTTATATAGTTGCCAGATGTATGTCATACATATTGTTGTGCTATCAGCGTGAAAACACATAAATTATTATAGATTCATAAGATTAATACATGAAGCATGTTAATCAAACTCTAACAACTATATACCAAGTCACTTTAAGTTTATTTAATAAAATATCTGATACTAAAACGAATATTATGTAATTTTTTGTAATATGTTTTCTTGAGCGTCCGTGGTAGAAGAGAGCCATCCTTATCCTCCTCAAACGGATTTCGCTTAGAAAGGGCTTCGGAAGTCTTTGGAAGGCTCTGGCTTACTTGCCTGTGCCTAGACCCATAGACACGTTCTTGATAAGAGTTGCGAATAGATTTTCAAAATTGGCGCAACAGCATCTTTAGTGAAATTTATTTTTATCTAATTATTTTATTACCTACGCCACTGTATTTCTATAAAGTCGCAGAAATGATTTCGTGTTCCGAGCGATCCGTGGTCTCGATTCCTCCGATCGACGTGTGTTGTGTGTTGTGTGTATCGAGTCTCGAGCGCGGCCGGTGGGAACGTTACTTCACACGCGGCAACACCAACACCAAAACCAGCAATCGATACACACGTGAATATTGCAAATTTATACCAACATTTATAGAAATATACAAATGTGAGCAAATATTTATTTACAAGCTCTCGGAATAGGAAATCGGATTTAGGCCGATCTCGAATTGTACACATTGAGAGATATGGATAGATAGATAAGTAGAGTCCAGGGAGGGCTCGAGGATATATAACACATTGGAACTAATTCTTATACATTTTGGAAATATAGTTACTACTAGGGAATGCAATACCGGTATACCGGTATGCCGAATTACCGGTGAACCACCCGATTTTTCGGCGGTATTTTTGCCGGTAGTTATTCCAAAAATACCGGTATTTTCGGTATTTTTACATAAGCGCTATTTGATACATAATACCCCAAAAGTTTAAATTTCTCGGAACAAATTTATCTTTAAATTCCATAATCGCATAAACAGCTATATCTTCAAGTGATTCTATAAGATAAACAAATATTATTTCAACTCGTCATTAAACTGAATATTTATTGCTTTCCAAAGGGCTTCATATCGTGTTACAATAAATAGAATTGTACTGATAGATAATGATGTTTGTTTTTTCTTTTGTAAAAATGTAACGGTTTTTTAAGTGATATTTGCCCCAAAATGTTTTGTATCATACAGATTACCCCTGCATAATCTTTATTTTTTTTTGTAACTTTATACATAATAATTATGATAATTACTAAATATTTTTGCTTCTTATTACAATTATAAAATATCATATAATATAAAAGAATCACATTGTTTTAAATAATAATACTCAACAATTATAGTAAGGGGCCGTTCAAGTATTACGTAAGCACTATAGGGGGGCGGGGGGGGGTTATTGATTTGCTTATTTTGCTTATTTTTGGTAAGAAATTTGCTTTCTTTTGATGACAAAGGGGAGGGGGGGGGGTAAATAATTGTAATAATTCTGCTTACGTAATACTTGAACTATCCCTAACTTATTATTTATCTCGACAAAGCATCCGATCTTAAATTAGTGTAGAAAAATTATTTTTTGAAATATTGGAGATTATGCTAATTTAACACATCGGATACAGACAATACAGTTTATTATAATAATGTAATATGATCTTTTATGAGTTTTTGGTCTTTCTTACTCATAAGTTTGTTTTTGGTGAAAAGTACTCAATATACTCGATAGTGATAATGAATTAATTAAATTGCATATACTTTTGTTAAATTATTATTTAAAAAAATAAACTCATTGTTTTATTTTCTTGTTTAGTTGAATATAGTTGTAGTTGTATATACATTTTTCTATATTTGTACTAGTAACTTTCAATTTTGTTTACGTTTGTTTAAGATAATAAAAATACCGGTAATTTACCGGTATTCCGGTTTTAAAATGAAAAATTACCGAAATATCGGTATTGAAATTTTCCATCGGTATTGCATTCCCTAGTTACTACTATTATTTGGATCATGTGTCCTATTATCATTTACCCAGGATGTGGATAACCTGGATGGAGTCTTCTACCAATAAATCGCGTGCACAATATTGGCTTCCCATGTTACTCCCGATTGATCGTGTTCGGGTTATGTCGGTCGCACGCGGTCGGTATTGTCAGCGCCCGAGGGGGCCTACACGAATTACGAAAATAATAATAAAGAAGATATATCAGAAGTTAGAAATTTTCTACGTTCTTCTTCACTTCAGGTATTATTAACATACCCGAAGGCACTTGATGCTGGTTGGCTATCGTGTCTATTATTGTTATTATTATTAATGCGTTTTTTTAGTAGACGAACGAATTGTTGCGGAATGCGAATTTAAAGATCTATTGCAAATTCCAAGCCAAATCGGTTAGGATTTGACTCAGATTCAGAAAGGAGTCACTTAACAACTCCGACGACTCCGACAACTTTTTTTTTGTTTTTGAATTTTTTTTTATTTATATATATATTGTTGCGACCCAATGGTTTAACTATAACTAATATATTACTAACTATAATATACGCTGCGCATATATCCGATTCTCAGTTTCTCAACATTGTATTCATCCCAAGAACTGTTGTTACATTGTATTACTTCATATCGAGTAACAAAAGTGTTATAATCAAAATAGGACCGATGAACTTTTTCAAAATGCGTACGTGAGCCCTTGCGTACGACGCAGTAATTCCTATGAATTTCGATCGGGGAATCACATAATTTGCACTCATACATATAAGGAAACTACTGATCATATTCAAAACCAAGGAAAGTCCCTGATTATTAAATGAAAAGGCTATATAAAGCCGAAATTGAATTTTAAGTTGCTCAGTTGTGTAATTTTCGTATAGACGACAGCATCTCAGAGTATTAATGAACGGAAAAATAAAAGTATACATGAAGAATATTGTGTTTAATTTCAACTTATTATGATATTACAATAACATCTAACGAAATTGGTTGATGAAGAGAAAAGCTAATCGGCGCCCAACAATATACATTATTTTCACATCTCAGTCAGACAGAGGTGCCTGGTATGAGAGATTATGAAAAACAGTTTTCATATTTTATATATATACATTTCATTTGACTATTTCATTAATATAATATCTATTATAATTATGATATCTTTATATTAACTTCAAACTTAATACGTCACACAAATGTGTTCTGTAGTTTGTTGTTCACATATCTAAGGTTTTAATAAGTATTTGGAAGTCGTTTACATTTAACAGTTTTGTTCATTTTTTAAAAGAAATTACTATTTTATGCATTTCAATATGCATACAAATCACAAATTGTATGCGAAAATTGAGACAATGAAAATATTGAACTACAGGGTAATTCTTTTGCTATAAATTGTCAACAAGAAAAGGGTGCGCGTAAGGTTCACACGCGATTGAAGTCAAACTTATTTGCTATCGTACGAGATTGCATTCAAGTTAAAAATACTAATACATCATATAATAATTTTGAATTAATGGTCATTAGTAATATGGTAACTATCGCGAAGCACACATTTTTTAATGCAACCATTATACACATTAAAAATATTACAATAATGAAATTAAAGTCATACTTCAAATACGACTTGATCGGTTTGTCGTTGTAATTAGTATTTAGGACTTGAACCTTCATTAGAGAAATTATGTGATTGCCGATTAATAAATTCTATAATATTCGTTCACACAGTGGAAAGTTGTAATATAACGATTTTGAGTAACTTCTTTAACACGATCAATAAATAAATTGCATAGATGTCCATTATGAAGTATATCTGTATATAAATGATACACGGCTACACAAACTATTGTTGTGCTTGATTTCATAAATCTGATTATCAATTCTTACCTTCATTGTTTATAATTATTTATAAAAATATGCAACTTTGTAACACTTTACGTTCAGGATCAGAAAATAAAATTGTAAGCTTTGACATTTGATCGAAAACAGTTGTTTCACTTGTCATTTAATTGTGTTTGAAGAACTTCATGTAATTAAAATTAACATACATTCATTGGCTGCTTGTTTTTTTGACTATTTCGCTGGCAATACAGTCTCATTCTTTGAGCAGCTGTAGTATGTGTCTTTCCTAAAAAAATAATTTCTAAAAATATATAGTAACCACGAATAATACAAATTATTTCAATCAACTTACTGTTCTCACACGGCACAGATTTTTCATTTGTTTTATTATTTTCACTATACAATCAAAGCAATCATACTCACGCGATACGACGACCAATCACAATCGGCACGTATAGAAATGATCTCATCGAGAACGAATGATGAATCATTGGCACTCGACTCGAGCGTAACGCTCTTCCGTCGCATTTGCAAAGATTTACGCCCTAGTCGCGCCTAAAGAAGTTTTACTTCAAAAATAAAATCATAATTGTGTAAAAGTAATAATGTAATAGTAAATATTTTTTGCTGGAAGTGAGTTACCGAGGTAGGAGTTGTATCGGAGTGATAACTTCTGAGTGAGTTACCGATCTATAATTGGAATGTATATTTGGTTTATGGCTCTTTTTCTCCTTATATAGTTCACTTTCTTCTTCTAAAACATTTTCTTGATTGTCTTATCGTTCTTAAAATCCTTGTCTCTGATCGCTACAGAACCATATGCATTACGGATTGCCAAATAATTATTTATGTAATATTATTTATTTCAACTTTGATTCCGAGCCAAGAACCACTACTCCTCCGTCTCAGTCTCATTTTATATCTTCGTCTTCGTATACATTTTACGAGCATTTCGAGAACCGAGCCAAATCGCTCGTAAATCATAACTAAGTTCGATTATGCTTTTCTCAGAAACATTTAAACTCGTCTCGGGCTTTTGCTTCATTTTCATCTTATCTTATTTTCTTGTGTAGATGATCATTTTCACTTACTCATTGTCAACTGTCTCTTCTCCAATGTAGTTATATGCACTGATGGTGACACAAGAAACGTCGAAAAGTATGAAATAAGAGAGATTTTCTAAAGTGTACAAAATTGACTATTTCTAACTTTCTTTAAAAATTCGAAAATGATAATATTTGCATATCTTCTACGTTTCAGAAAACTTCTATGATTTCCAAAAACATCTAAGTTCTCAAATTAGTATTTTCGAATTTTTTTAATTTATTTAAAGGCATTTTTTCAATATTTTCTTTATTCCAATTATTCAATTGTTTTCAATTAACAAAAATGTTGTACAAATTCAAAATTCTCAAAAAATCTAGTTTTTTGTCCGAGTTTTTATAAATTTTAAATTACGGTATGGAAAGTTCCAGCAATTGGCATTGAGGCACGATGCCATACACCACTAGGAAAAAGAAAATGAAGATAATTATTTTTTCAATGTGTAAAATTATCATGAGCATTTTTTAACTTCCCGTAGGATAGTTATAGTAATGGGCCGAAAATCGAAAATGAAAATTTTTGCATTTCTCGACGTTTTGAAGGTTTCTGAACATTTTACTGGCATACCTCAGAAAAAATGGATGTGTGTGTGTGTTTTGTATGTCCGCATTTTTTCGTCCACGTTTTCGGGCGCACGGATCAACCGATTTGAATGGTTTAAAAAACATTCGATCCCTATTGATAGGGAGATGTGCTGATTAGTTTTTGGCAAAGGCAGGTTCAGCCGTTACGGAGATATGGAGCGAAGAGTGCAGAAAATAGAAATCGAGTTTTTGAGAGAACGGAGAATCGGATTTGTATGATCCAAAAAACATTCAATTTGTAATGATTGGGAGAAGGGGTGATTAGTTTTTGGCAAAGACAGGTCCCGCCATTTCGAAGATTCAGAGCTAAATATGCAAAAAATGGCAATTTTTGAGTGAACTAAGCGCCCGATTTGAATGATCTAAAAAACTTTCTGCTTGCATTGACAAAACAATTGCTTTTGAGGATAAAAAATTATTACATCTTCTTTTATTTTCCATAAAATATTTTTGTAATTTTGGATTTAAAATTCAAAAAATTACCCAGGCTGAGCACAGTCTAAGCGCCACTCCGGTGCAAATGTTTACCCGAGTGCGTTTAGACTGTTTATGTACCGGAGCACTTTTACCATTTTGTGAAAACTATTGAAAAATGTGAAAATGCCGCCAAGCTAAGCACAGTATAAGTGAAAATGTCGCACAGAATTATTTGCAAATGCACAGAAGATTGTGACTACACGGGAACACTTTTTCAATTTTGTGTAAATTAGGCAACTATTTTTTTTTTTGAAATTGAATTCGAAATGAAATGACGATTGTTGTTAATGTTCTGGAGATAAATTGATTTACGATTCACATTTGATTTGCTCAGATATAACAAGACAGCAAATATAATGAAAGTTACAGTATTTGTAATAATATATTTGAAAACGTTTAAAATTTCTCGAATATTTCATTACGGTACGGGAAGTTCGAGCAATTTGCCATAAGGCACGATGCCATATACCACTAGTTACTTATTAATTCTATAGATTCCTGCAGAAGTTTTTGTATGTATATGTTCTATGTTCGTCCAGTTATATCATTCGATAATAAATGGAGTCAAGTGGCATTAATAACAGAGGACCTCGATGACGAAGTTGACCGCTCGTGGAAAAAAAGTGTTTGAAACATTTGACATCGGAGTTGACGATTGTCCTCTCCTCTTGTTTCATTCATTCATTCATTGATGCCAGTTTCAATTACCACTAATGGCGGTAACGGCTCCATAAATGGTCAATATCCATTTAACGAATGTTGAATTCCTTTCTGGTCATCCTCGGTAATTATTAGACACCATGGGGATAATAATTAGGCAGCAGATTTTCTGCACGTACTAGCAAGGACAGAAAAATCTCATTATAAGTTTACACATTGAGAAAACAATTAGCTTTATTTTGTCTTCCCTAGTGGTGTATGGCATCGTACCTCAAGCCAAATTGCTGGAACTTCTCGTAACTTAATTTAAAAATTTCAAAGCTTAGAAAAAAAATAGATTTTATTTGAAAATTTTATTATTTTTTAAAATCTTACAAATTTTTTCAAGTATGAATTTTATTGAAAATTTCATATTTTTTTCAAATTTTGAAATTTTTTGTAAATTTTTTATACCCGTTCTTGTGGGTTGATTCATGCTGTCGAAAATATCTTATTTTCGACCGCCAAATGGCATTTTTATCGATTTTTTCTTCTGGATCTCAGAGTCCATTGGACCTGCCGTTGCAAAAATTTAATCAACTCTTCATTACGACAATACAAGTAGAATGTTTTTTGAATTATTCAAATGGAATGCTTCGTATCGCACAACAGATTTCCCATTTTCTGCACTTTTTGCTTTGTGTCTTCGGTACATCAGGACCTGTCTTTGCCAAAAACTACTCTGCACGTTCTTTTATCAATAGGAATCGAATTGAGAATCATTCAAATCGTTCATTTTTTCTAATTCACATACATTTATTTTTTCTAAGTAATGCCAAAATGTTCAGAAATCTGTGAAACGTATGATATGCAGATTTTTATTTTCAATTTTTGGACGATTACTATAACTTACTCTTCAGGAAGTTAATAGAATGATTTTCCATAAAACCCATTTATTTTTTTATGTCTTAATTGGTTAAGCTTGCTCATCATCATTTTGTGATAAGCAAGAACAAATGATTTGAAAAATGCGAATAAAAAAATAGTGCGCGTAAGATTCACACGCGATTGAAGTAAAACCTATTTGCTATTGTACGAGATGGCATTTAAGTAAAAATAAATACATTATATAACAATTTTGAATAATGTTTATTAGTTATATGGTAACACTCGTGATGCACATATTTATTAGCGTCAACCATTATACACATTTATATAATAATAAATTATAAATTATATATTTATAATAATATTAAAAATATGAATTATGTTTGAAAATAATAATGTAATTAAAGTCATAGTTCTAATATGACATGATCGGTTTGTCATTGTAATTAGCATTTAGAACTCGAACCTTTATTAGAGAAATGAAGTAATTGCTGATAAATAAATTCTATAATATTCGTTAACAAAGTAAATTATGTTAAACAACGCCTAAACAAATATAGTTTACACAATTTCACTCATCAAGTAATAATTGTGTTTGAAGAACTTCATGTAATTAAAATTAGCATACATTCATTGACTGCTTGTTTTTTTTTTACTTTTTCGCTGGCGATATAATCTCATTCTTTGAACAGCTGTAATATCTGTCTTGCTTAAAAAATATTTTCCTTTTTAATAACTTCAAAGATTTATAAAGACAAATTTTTCTATTGTACTTAGATTTCTTCAAAATAGACTCCAGTAACAATGAGTATTTTTGGTAAATTTTCAATTACTTGAAGAATAACCAACAAGTTGCAGTACATAATTCAGTAATTTAGTTTTAATATCTTATACCATATTGTGCCATGCACCACTAGTTACTTCCACTATTAATTTATTTATATGTTTTGGTTCGTTCTCACAAAACCATCGAACCATTACCATATTACCACAGGCGAAAGAGAGGACAACCGCGGACGGACGACCGGTGGGACCATTACTTGTTTTCGTTCGAATTCTATCGGATATTATGCAATTTTGGCGGAATAAGATTAAAATAACGAAGGCAAGGTCTACTCGTACCGACAGATCGTAGTACGGATTTCGTAGTCTTTAGTAGTATGTCTCAATAAGACAATAAGACAGTTCGAGTAGAGTAGAGTAGAGTAAGAGAATCGAATCAATCGAGATCGCAGAATCAGAGATGGATGAAACGGACGAACGGACGAAAGAACGACGCCCACGCGATGCCTTTGCCTTTACCATACCATACCATACCATACCATACCATAACATGCCATGCGATGTGTTTAGAAAGAGACACGGATCGGGCGTCCTTCTCGACGTACGACTTGTTGCTCCAAATACAGAGGTTGCAAACAGTTGGAAATATAGAACATTCTGGTCAATTTTCATTCGTTCTTTCAGCACTTCTATTTTATGTTTTATGACGTCACATGTAAGATACTTTTTTAACATTCCGTAGGGTAAGTTATAGTAATCGCAAAAAATCAAAAATGACATTTTTTATGTATCTTTACGTTTCAGAAGTTTCTGAACAGTTTGGCGTACCTTAGAAACAATGGATGTATGTGTGTATGTGTGTGTGCGGATACAAATTTGCGTCGACGATTTTGGGAACACGGATCAACCGATTTGAATAATTCAAAAACATTCGATTTGTATTGATAAGGAAACGTGCTGATTAGTTTTAGGCGAAGGCAGGTCTAGCCGTTCCGAAGATATGGGGCAAAATGTGCCAAAAACGGTAACTCAGTTTTGAAGAGAACGGAGCGTCCGATTTGAATAATTCAAAAAACATTTTACTTGTATTAACAAGATGAAGAACTGATCAAATTTTCATGAAGGCCTAGGTCTAGGTCTAGCGGTTTCGGAGATCTAGTAAAAAAAGTAAAAAAAATGCCATTTGGCGGTCAAAAATCAGATCATTAGACATATGCTCATCAAATTATCAGATATTTTATAGAGATTCTAACAATAAGTATAAATATTGTGTACATTTACATGAGTTCCGTACCAATGTTTACACGTTAGACAACTGCGCGGCGATTATGCGCTTTGATATTTCCACACGAAATCAGTTATGCAGCGCGATTGCTTAAACAAATTTTTTATCAAATCAACTTTTTTTTTTTAAAAATCAAATTTTTTCAAAAATCTGCTTTTTTCAAAGTTTTGGAAAGTTTTTATTCAATAATTAAGTTTTCGGTACGGGAAGTTCCAGCAATTTGCCTTAAGGTACAATGCCATGCACTACTAGTTTTTATTTCAGTTATCAAAAAGAGTCTTTTTTTCATCTTATATAATGCTATTCTACTAAGACGATTGTAAAATATTTCTTTTTTCTAATCTTGATTTTCGGTTTACTCAAAAGCTGAGTTCTAGTTGATTTTTTATTTGTTTCTTTAAAGAGTTGTTCTTTTTGTTTTTAATCCTGATTTTCCTCCTGCAGTCACTCGTTTTTGAAATAAATTCCAAGTACTTCATACGATCGTAAAGGTTAAGCGCACGGACTCGTGCGGACAAGGTTTATTAGTTTGATCCCTGCAACCTACATCGGGCAGCAACGATGTCATTTTCACTTGAAAATTTAGATGAACTAGTGATGTATGGCATCGTGCCTTAAGGCAAATTGCTGGAACTTCCCGCACCGTAATATAATATTCGAAGAATATTAAATGTTCTCAAATATTTTATTATGGGAGATATTTCAAGTATATAAGCGAGCTTTAGAATTTTAGCTAGAATGAAAATTAAAATTCGAATAATTTTTGATATTCAAAAAGTAAATTGTATCCACACAAAACTCACACACGTCTATTTTTGCTGAAGCTAAAATGTTTAGAAACCGCTGAAATGTGAAAATATGCAAAAAAATTAATTCTCGATTTTTGGACGATTACTATAACTTACTTTCCCCACGGGAAGTTAAAAATATGTTTCTAATTAAAATTAGTCCATTTCGATAGGCACTGCGGTGTGAAATGGCAATGGAAAACCTCTGGCACTATTCTTCACTGAATCGGGTTGGAGTTTAACTCAGATCACGGACCTGCCCTAGGGCAGTAGATTATTAGCCTACCTTCTGGTGATCTTTTTCCTCTAATAAAATCTTCCACTTGTATCATGATACAGGATTGGTGACACATTGAAACTTTTCTGCACTCATCTTGGAAGAACCTTTACCTTTTTGGCTCTGCTTGCGACTTCACTAAATAATGCCAAATGTCCTTAATATCCAGTGCAATATTCTAGCTGACTATATAATTTGCACCAGTATCTAGCCTCACGTTTAGGAACTTTTGAGGTAGTTTTTTCAGTCCCTTTTGATCCAATGTCCAGACGGAGCGTCAATCTCTAACATATAACCATTATAATTTGCATTTATTTTTTTATAATAAAAAATTTCAATTAGATTCCTACATTTTTCGCTACCAAAAGTCTTACGTTGACTTCCCCTGTCTTGTGCAGAACGAATGTGGTACCTTGCCGTATACCTCTCTCGCTCGCTCTCACGCCAAAGCTATAACGCCGTCCTTGTCTTTGACTCTGCACCAACATTCCCACGGTCCGAAATCGCTGGAAAGGAAGTCAGATATACTACACAACACACACACATATATACACACACACTAAACATTTATATAATATATATATACATGTTGTATATTTAAAATTTAAATCACCATAATTTAATATTAATATTAATTTTGTTTATAATTGAGGGTGTGATGTATACTAGATTTATGGGCCTGTCCTGGTGTAAGTTTGTACTCTTATTTTACTGCCTACTTATCACTTAAAATTACCTTCTATTACTTAATATGGCGAAATAAAGTTTTGTTGTTCACAAAAGTTTATGTTTTGCCAAAAAAAATCCGATTTGCAAATTTTATGCACCAGGTCATTCTGGATCGTTTGATACTGATATAGTATGTATGCTTGTAGAAAGATTCTAGTATACTACACTAATAGCAAAAGTACGGGCAATTGATTGGAAGTGTTTTTTTAAATGATTTTATTAACTTTTCGTAAGGTAGTTATAAACGAAAATGAGTTTTTTTGCATTTCTCGACGTTTTGATGGTTTCTTAACATTTTGGCATACATCAGAAAAAAAAGGATGTGAGTGTGTGTGTTTTGTATGCCTGCATTTTTTCGTCCACGTTTTCGGGCGCACGGATCAACCGATTTGAATGGTTCAAAAAACATTCGATCCTATTGATAGGGAGATGTGCTGATTAGTTTTTGGCAAAGGCAGATTTAGCCGTTACGGAGATACGGAGCAAATTGTGCAGAAAATACAAATTGAGTTTTTGAGAGAACGGAGTATCGGATTTGAATAATCTAAAAAACATTCAATTTGTAATTATTGGGAGAATAGGTGATTAGTTTTTGGCAAAGACAGGTTCAGCAATTTCGGAGATACAGAGTAAATGCCATGTGCAAAAACTGGCAGTTTTGAGAGAACTAAGCGTCCGATTTGAATGATTTAAAGAACTTTCTGCTTGTATTGACAAAGCAATTGCTTTTGAGGATAAAAAATGATTACATCTTTTTTCTTATTTTCCATAAAATATTTTTGTAATTTTGGATTAAAAATTCAAAAAATTACCCAGGCTAAGCACAATCTAAGCGTCACCTTGGTACAAATGTTTACCCAAGTGCGTTTAGACTGTTTTCAGGCACTTTTCCAATTTTGTGAAAACTATTGGAAAATTTGAAAATGCCGCCAAGCTAAGCACAGTATAAGTGAAAATGTCGCACAGAATTATTTGCATATGCGTTTAGACTGTGACTATACGGGAGCACTTTTTCAATTTTGTGTAAATTAGACAACTATTTTTTTTTAAATTGAATTCGAAATGAAATGACGATTGCTAATGTTCTGGAGATAAATTGATTTATAATTATACATTTGATTTGCTCAGATAGCAAAAATAATGAAAGTTACAGTATTTGTAATAATATATTTAAAACGTTTAAAATTTCTCGAATATTTCATTACGATACGGGAAGTTCCAGCAATTTGCCTTAAGGCATGATGCTATACACCACTAGTTTCAGTTTTAAATTAATTATTAAATATCTGTTAAGAAAACTTTGTATCAGTTTCTGGTGAATGTAAAATCATTCGGTATTCGATATGCATAGAAAAGAGCGATAAAATTTTATATTCAATATAAATGCACGAGCCGCCGTTTGTACGTTTCGAGAGTTTGTCGAGTTTGTTGCTGTGGAGGTATGTAGGCTAACCTATACACGACGGAGGCTCCGGGGGGCCCCCCGATAGGTCGTAAATACCAAATACTCGATACGACCGGGTCTGTGTTGCTTGCTATACATCTATTCCACTATCTGCATATATATTGCATTTATATCAACATATCGCATATCGCGATATTCTGCCTGCACTTTATAACGTCTTACTAACTCCTCACGATTATCCCACTGACTGACCATTCTGTTACGGTAAAAGGGAAAAAGATAAAGGTAATACACACACACAAATATATATATATATATATATATATATATTTAATTCTGAATGCCTCAGGAACCTGGTATATCAGATTAAGTGCTCTAATTGCGAACTGTTTTATATTGGAGAAACTAGCCAAAACCTGAGTAAACGCCTTCATGAACATAAAAACAACTCAAAAAATCCGAAGCAATTTAAGACGATGTTAACCGAGCATATTAAAAATTTAAACCATAATATAGATTTATTCAACCCTAAAATTTTACATTTTGAAGAGAACGTAATCAGAAGAAGATTCGCTAAGGGGTTGTTTTTACAATTGCATAACGACAAAGTCATAAACAAACGTTTAGACAATACGGCCCTGAACGAAACAAACACGTGGTTCCTTAATAGCGTGTCAAAATTTCTTAAAAAATGACAAGAACTCATCTCTTTTTAAATTTCTGGTAAAATTTGAACACATGCTAAATACTTCTTTAAGAAAAAATGTGACATTTCTATCTTAAACTCCGAACAGTAAATACATACCGACACCTTGTTGAGTTATACATGTTTATTTGTGTGTTTTACCATCTGTGATGTTAAAAAATAAATATTTTATCAATGTGCACATACTCATACCATGGATTAATAATGTTTTCATATGTTATATTAGGATACAAAATTGTAATTGTTTTATTATTATTATTATTATTATTATTTTTCTACAAAATTTCTTACATATTATTTATTTAGTTTTAATTTTTATAGTTAAATTGATTGCCACTGAATGATGGCTAAGATGCTAGCCGAAACGTATGAATTTTAAATAAATAAATTTTTAAAAAACTATCATACTATTTTTATTGATGTAACGCCCGACTAATGATTATTTTTTCTCTTTTTTTCCAGGATTCGAAGGCACAAACTGCGAAGAGAACATTGACGAATGTCCAGGGAATCTTTGTCAGAATGGGGGCACCTGTGTCGACGGTGTTGATTCTTACAAGTGCGTTTGTCCGCCTGCATTTACTGGACCATTTTGCGAAGCTGATGTCGACGAATGTCTATTGAGGTAAATAGATAATAGACAAATCAAAAAAATTAAATGGAGAAAGATTTTATAGCAAACTATATTAGTCAGTTTAAGAATCTTTGTCGAAGAAACCAGAGCTTGGGACCAAACAGAATTTTTATCTTAAATAAAGGGTTTTTTCCAAAAGTTTAGGTATCTTCTTAGAAGGTAATTAGGTTTACTTGTTCTATAACATTTTAAGGAGTTGGTTTTGATTATCATTTTTTGCACCATGTAAAATATTCTGTAAGTTGATATTTAAATATTTTAATTTATTTTAATATACGAAGAAAAAATCTTATTAAAAGTTTCGCTGACTCCAAATTCAATTTTGAGCTATGGTTCCTTCGGTAAAGTTTCTTAAAATGACAAATAGAACCAAAATACTTATGTAACCCAAAGGGCAAAAAAATTTACACATCTTAAATATATATTTTTGTTTGCAATAAATTTTTAAATAAAATTATTAATATTAAGGTGACCATATTTTTTAAAGTTAAAACAAATTTTTTTGTTATGACAATTCGGTACACGGAGGGAGAGGGGTAAGGAGCTTTGGCTTTAAAATAACAAATGCTATTTAAGGATACAATAAGAAATCTGTATAATGAATAAATTTTTAAATTAATAAATATGAATCAATTTTTTTTAATCGCAATTGCTGACTTTTAGTGAGAACTCTATTATTCAATTATATGTAATACTCTTTTATTCGTGTTTTTTTTTTGCTTCTTCATAATTATTTTAAAAACATTAGCACTTGTTTGTTTATTTTCATAATTTTTTGTAAATTTTCCTATTAGTTTTCGTTATATATTAGTTATTAATATAGAAGTCCTATAAGTTTTAAGTGGCACAACTAGCGTAACCGCCTAAAAAAAGGTGATTTTTGGGAATTTATATTAAAAAAATACTATATCAATCATTTCAAAATTTTAAGAATATATTTACACATGTTTTAAGAATACTTACAATTAGTGAAATTTTTGAAGAAAAAAATTAAATATTTTTTAAGTTATCGTCGATCTCCAACGGCGCGAAAAAAAAGCCTCTTTACTGCTACAGTGATTCGGGTCTTCTACGTGGATGAAATTAAAAGAAAAAATTCTCGTTAAACTAGATAATATTGTCTGTAAAATGAACTACGATAAAAAAAATAATAAAAAATTGACAAAATGGCGGCGTTTTGAAAAAAAGTCGAATAATACCCAAAATTTTGGTCGTTTCTGGACTGCCAAAATTCGATTTTTGATCCGATCAAAAAATCGATAGTTTATTTTACGGAGAACTATATATAGAACATGTAAAAAAATTTGATTGCGATGGGATCATTTGTTTTCGAGTAATCGCTGCAGCAAATTCGGAAAATGCTGTTTCGAGAAAAACGCGTTTAAAGATAAAATGATCGTTATACTATATACTATATATACATATACTCTTTTAAATGGCTGTGACTCAAAAACTATTTAAGATATCGATTTAAAATTTTGGTATGTTATTTTTAAAGGTATAACCTATCGAAATATGAAAAAAAGGAAAATACGATTTTTTTAAAATTGCCCCTTAATATATTTTCAGTATAATTAATCTAATATTATGTCTGTTATCTTCTAGGCCTTCGGTTTGTCAAAATGGTGCAACCTGCAACAACATAGCAGGAGGATACGGTTGCATCTGTGTCAACGGCTGGACCGGTCCTGATTGTTCTGTAAACATCGACGATTGCGAAGGAGCCGCTTGTTTTAATGGAGCCACTTGCATCGATAGAGTTGGCAGTTTCTATTGCCAATGCACACCCGGAAAGACAGGTAAATGGACAAAGAAAGTTGTAAATGAAAAAAAATCTTTGTATTAAATTGACTAATGTTTTGTAATTGTTTATCAGGATTGCTGTGTCACTTGGATGATGCCTGTACGAGTAATCCTTGTCATGCTGATGCATTCTGCGACACCAGTCCCATCAATGGTTCATTCACATGCTCCTGTGCATCTGGTTATAAAGGACTTGACTGTTCTGAAGATATCAATGAATGTGAACAAGGTGAGTAATAACCGCATACTTATAATATACTAGCTGACCCGGCAAACGTTGTTTTGCTAACAATAAGTAAGAAATATTCTAAACAATTTCTAGAGAATCAAAAATATAAATACTTCAAGTGTATAAGGATGTGCTGTCTGAATGCTATATACAATGATGTATTATAAAAACAATAAACCCCACTACTTTGCCTATATTTTGTCAATACAATCAAGCTGGAAGTTTTATACACTTTCCATAGAAAACATGGTATAATCCAATCCAAGTCTTTTTTAATCTTCCGACTTATTGATTACGTTTCAAGTTTTTCAGATTATTTTTGGATTCTGGATTTTGTGTATAATTGTAAATAATACTACTGAGCTTATACAAAATTTTCAAATTTCTGCGAGGATAGATAGAAAATGAATTAAGTATTTCTTCTTTGGCCTGCTTTTTGAAAAGTTTCAAGTAACATTTGATGAATTAAAGTAAATTTTATAAAAAGTATATATGTAGAGCAGGGCGAGGCACAAAGGTCCAATTTGACTTTGAGCAAATATTAATTATATTGTGAAAATCAAACCAATTATATCACAACAAATAACACATTTCAAACAAACAATTATCTGACTACGTTCAGGAAAACTGTCAGCTACTTCATCATTGTACTAATGTGCTTTTTTGATGTCTTTCAAAAATTTGTTATCTAGACCCATAGACGGGGTAACTTGTAACGGCCAGGTGGCAAACAGGTTTAATGTCTTATTTTAATTTTAAGGGTATTTTACAAAACAATTACATTTTTAACTAATGCTAAAAAAACTACCAACGGAAGAAAATACTTTTATTATGGATTTTCAAAGATTACCGTTTATCTCCCGATAGCAAAGTCATAAGCATAAAGGTTATAGCTGGTTGTACATCTTTTTCCCTCTACTCTCAAATATTGTTGTTAAACAATGCTTAACTTTACTGATTTTTGACACATCGGTGGTGGACCTTTTTAACCCCGGACCTTCATATATTACTATCTATTCTTGAATAAATTTTGGGAAATTATAACTGGGAAAATGTTATTCGACAAAATGCCCATTTGATCGATACCAAATTTAGATTCTGAATTAAAATAACATAAATAAAAAATAATATAACCTAGAAAATGTTTTATAAATACCAATGAGTATATAATTATACAAATGAGATTTTTCAGATCATCGTGTTTTAGAAAAATATGATTTGCAAAAAAGAGTGCTCTAGTAACACTTGCGATCCGTTTAATAACGTTTTCTGTATAAATATAACTACGAACTGCAATTTAATCATAACTAAAACATCCTATTAAACGTAATTGAACATCATTTGTCGAAAACTTTTGATATTTGACTTATTAGCCACCTCCATTGTTTTATTCAAATTACGCTTCTACAAAAATGTTCGAATTAAAAATGTAAAGTTTCTACGCGATTTTGAAATAATATTTAACCTTTGCGACAAACTACTGATTGGCACGAATTTTTCAAGACTAAGACTGGTCAAATCGGTTTAGCCGTTTTCGAGTTTTAGCGGATCATTTTATCGAGAGCTCCATTTTTATATATAAAAAGATGTAAATGCATTCTATAATTTTGTAATATAATTTTGGTTTTGTTTCAGGATCTCCTTGTGAGCACGATGGTATATGTGTCAACACACCAGGCTCATTCGCTTGCAACTGTTCGAGAGGATTTACAGGGCCCCGATGTGAAATCAATGTCAATGAATGTGAATCGCATCCTTGCAGAAATGAAGGATCTTGTTTGGATGATCCAGGAACATTCAGATGTGTCTGCATGCCAGGTAATAACATTAATAATATTAATTGTCAATTTCAATTACCCTTGTTTCCTGTTGTTCTCTCAAGAACTGAATCTGGCCAATTCCATTCAGTTTCTTCTTGTTTTATACAAAACCGTTAATTAAATGGGGCCCTCGGCGGGTCAATGTTAATGGGGCGCCTTGGACGGTGTCAAGACGATGTAGTTGCAACGTGTCATTAGCCAAAATGATAATTGCTACTTGAACAGAAGTTTCGAAATGTAACTGCATTTAAATGTATAAAAGATTCAGGGAGATGTATTTTGTTTTACACTGTTTTAAAGACATAATTATTTGAATTAATTTAGGGATAAATGATTTTGACGAAATACAATTATTTTGATTCATATTGGGAAATTCATTAATTTGGAAGCGAAATGAGTGACTATATGGATATAACGAATAGGCATGTTCTATAATATCTGTTATGGTTATACAAACATCATTCTTAATAAAATGTATAATTATCTTTATTTTCATGACATCAAATGTTTAATTACTAGTTGAAAGTGGCATTTTGCCTTTAGGCAAGTTGCATGATCCTCCCGAAATTTGTAATAATTGACTTAATCAAACGAATTTGAAATTTAGAAAATTAGTTCAACTGCACTATTACGTATATCATATACGTAGTAGTGATATTATTTAATGATTTAAATTAATCGTTTTTTACACAACCAGAGACTTTTTGTAAACTTGTTTTTCCGCTGATTCTAAAAAATGGCTTTTAAATATGCGATATGCAAATTTTGACACATCATTTTTTTCCAAACTTTCAGAAATTTTTAAAATTGAATTTAAATTGCCGTAGGGCCGTAACATTTTAGTATGTCATTCAGGATCACAATATCTATCAACATAAAAAGTTTCATCGAAAAAAGTTTTTTCAACAGTTAATTACGAAGAAACGGCTCGGCCGATCTTTGTCCAAAACTAATAAGCACGATTCCCAAATAATATCTTTCGATTAGTTTTTGAATTTCTAAAATCGAGTCCGAATTTTTAATTAAAACGTGGACGAACATTTTTCACTTTTCTGCTTATTACAAAGAAACGACTCGGCCGATCGTCGTACAAAATATTGAGAAACGATAATCCTCATCAAGATACATCGAATGGCTTTTAAATTTTTAAAACCGGTTTAGGCGTTTTTGAGAAAACGTCGATGAAAGGTTTAATTTTGACAAACACCAAAAAACGTCACAAATTTTTGCTAATTTTGGTGAATTTTTTAAATTAAACGACTTGTAGAGCCTTAATATGAGGTGACGCCTCGGTTTCACCTTGTGTCCCAGTTTTCCAAATTTAATAAGTAAATTAACAAAAATTATGAAAACAAACCAAAAAATGCTATTTTTTTCAAATTAATTATGAAAAAGATTGGATAGAATTTTATAGAAGGCTCGAAAAAAAATATATAGGTAAAAAATATAAGACATAGTGTAATATCATAGATAAAAAAGTATTACATATAATCGAATAATAATGAAAATTTTTGCATATGAAAATGAAAATGTTTGCATATCTTCACGTTTCAGAGGTTTCTGAACATTTTGGCATACTTAAGAAAAAATTGATGTGTGTGTGTTTTGTATGTCCGTATTTTTTCGTCCACGTTTTCGGGCGCACGGATCAACCGATTTGAATGGTTCAAAAACATTCGATTCCTATCGATAGGGAGATGTGCTGATCAGTTTTTGGCAAAAGCAGGTCCAGCCGTTACGGAGATACAGAGCAAAGAGTGAAGAAAATACAAATGGAGTTTTTGCGAGAACTGAGTATCCGATTTGAATGATCTAAAAAGCTTCGAAGATACGGAGCTAAATGTACAAAAAATGGCAGAGTTTTTGCGGAGACTACGCATCTGATTTGAATGATTCTCCGTCTTTGACAAAATAATTGCTTTTGGGAAAAAAATTCATTTTTTTTTCAATTTTTTTTTTAAAGAAATTTCTTTTTGTATATTGAATATAATTCAGATTTTAATTATAATTCTGACTTAAGTTCTAATATACTTTAAACAAATAATTTCAACTTTGCAATTCAGTTTATATAATTCTTATAAACATTAGACGATGTTCCATTATTTATAATAGTCTATTTGAAAACATTTAATATTCCTCGAACATTTTGTTACAGTACGGGAAGTTCCAGCAGTTTGCTGGCGATATTTCAGTTTGAACCCTAATTATTTCATCTGTCTTTTATGACTAATTAAATATATTTTTTTCCAGGCTTTACCGGTACCCAATGTGAAATCGACATAGACGAATGCGCCTCCAAACCATGTTTGAACGGCGGCGCCTGCAGGGACCTCATAAACAGTTTCCATTGCGACTGCGCCGAAGGATTTACAGGGAGCAGATGCCAGATTAATATCGACGATTGCGCCTCTTCACCTTGCAGGTAAATAAATAAATCTAAAACATAATGATAAATGATTAACACTAGATATTCCAGCCATTTGAATATACCTATTAGGGAATGCAATACCGATGGAAAATTTCAATACCGGTATTTCGGTAATTTTTCATTTTAAAACCGGAATACCGGTAAATTACCGGTATTTTTATTATCTTAAACAAACGTAAACAAAATTGAAATTTACTAGTACTAAGACTAAGTAACTAGTAATAAGATTATTTTTTTAAATAATAATTTAACAAAAGTATATCCAATTTAATTACTTCATAATCACTATTGAGTATATTGAGTACTTTCCACCAAAAATAAACTTATGAGTAAGAAAGACCAAAAACTCATAAAAGATCATATTACATTATTATAATAAACTGTATTGTCTGTATCCGATGTGTTAAATTAGCATAATCTCCAATATTTAAAAAAAAAATTCTACACTAATTTAAGATCGGATACTTTGTCGAGATAAATAATAAGTTACTATAATTGTTGAGTATTGTTATTTAAAACAATGTGATGCTCCTATAGTATTTTTAAACTTCGAAACGTTTTCGAAAAATAATATTTTATAATTGTAATAAGAAGCAAAAATATTTAGTAATTATCATAATTATTATGTATAAAGTTAGAAAAAAATAAAGATTACGCAAGGTAATCTGTATGATATAAAATATTTTGGCGCAAATATCACTTAAAAAACCGTTACATTTTTACAAAAGATAAAACAAACATCATTATCTATCAGTCCAATTCTATTTATTGTAACACGATATGAAGCCCTTTGGAAAGTAATAAATATTCAGTTTAATGACGAGTTGAGATAATATTTGACATTTGTTTATTCTATAGAATCACTTGAAGATATAGCTGTTTATGCGATTATGGAATTTAAAGATAAATTTGTTCCGAGAAATTTAAACTTTAGGGTATTATACCGAACATACCGGTATTTTTAGGATAAATATCGGTAAAAATACCGCCGAAAAATCGGGCGGTTTACCGGTAATTCGGTATGCCGGTATACCGGTATTGCATTCCCTAATATCTATCAATTCCAGTCAAAATAACTGGTCTTTAAGAAAACTATTGTGTTTTATAGATTTTAATTTTGATGCCATATGAATAATTGTAAAAATAATATCGATTATTGCAATTATACCCTTAATGGTAGATGTTTTAAGAAATTTCATTACTACAAATTCGCTTAGAGGGGTTGATGCATAGTCTTTTCCTAAATATGGTCAACTTTTCACCATATATTTTGTTTCTGCATCAGATGTCAGCCAGAATTTTATGTAAATTTATAAGGTTTCTTTGGTATTTACTGGTTAAATATGCTTCTGGCCTTTATTGGTCGATCACAACATGCTGAAATGAAATTGTGTATTGTTGGAGGTTTTAGATGTATTAGATATACAACTCAAATCACAATTTTACAATTAAATAACAAAACAACCAAATATAAAATACAAATAAAGGAGTGCTAAAATAATTTATTTTGTGTCTTGATTTTATGAAACTTGATATTACGTCTTCGTTTAGACTTAGAGCATCTTCAAAGGTTAAAGTCCTGTATATCCATTGATTCGCAGTAATTATTAAAAAGTTTAGACGCTTTTCTGAAAAAAAGGGCAATATCAGAGACGAAGAAAAATATTTCACAGCTAAGTAATACTCAGTTATAGCCAAAAATTGCTGTATTTGTAAGATATTACATATAATTAGTAACAAATAGATATTTATAATATGAAGGGGATGGTACCACTGTATTTCTTGAAGTCAAAATTAATATATTCAAAAATGTCATAAAAACTGTTGGCTTTAAAAAATAAATTATTCAAAACGTTGTGGAATTTATGATTGCTTAGTTGACGTATTTGTAAAGGTAATAAATTGAATAATTGAATACCAAAACCATCAATTGAATTAAAAGTAGTATTAAGCTTAAAAGTCGATCCTTTGATAGTTCTATTCCTTGTGACATAGTGGAAGATAAATCACAGTACTGGGGATTATTTTTTATAAAGAGAAGTGTAATAAGTAGGAATATGTTAGGAACAGTAAGAATGTTATACTTCTAAAAAATATTTCTACAACTTGTCATCGAATTAAGAGGGAACATGATTCTTAGTGCTCTTTTCTGAAGTTTGAAAACATGTTTTAAGTATGCTGAAAAACCCCAAAATTGAAAGCCGTAGACCAAATGCGAGTAGAAGTTGGAGTAATAGATAGAAAGAAGACAATTTAAACTAATTTTAGATTTAAGTACTCTTAACATAAAACAAGTTCTGGTATTAAAAGTAAAGTTTAGGTATTAATGACGAATAAATATGATTATCCCAAGAACTTGAATTCCTAGGAATTTAGAAACGGCAGAAAAATTGAAGAGGACATCATTAATAATTAGGGAATTGATCTCGTTATTAATCCTATTGACTGTTTCAAACGGCATTATTTTAGTTTTATCGCTATTAAATAAAAGGTTATTAGAGTTGAACCCATTAGAAACTGCAATCATTGATTGGTTTAGTTTAAAACTGACTTCCTCAAAAGATTTTCCTTTAATAATTAAACTTATTAAATAATCGTCGGCAAAAAGAATAAATTTGCAAAGATTGGTACAATTAGGCAAATTATTAATATAAATTAAGAATAATAAGGGGCCAAGAATAGAGCCTTGTGGGACTCCGAGTTTTATATTTAACTTATTAGATATTACTGTAGAGTCTTGATCATCAAGATAAACTGATTGTGTTCTGCTAGATAGATAACATGTGAATAGGTGAAGTGATAAACCACGCACACCATATTTTTCTAATTTATTAATAAGGATTTCATGGGAAATACTATCGAAAGCCTTAGGTTGGTTGGTTGCTGGAGGAAACCGGTTGATAAGATAGAATATTTTTTATAATTGAATAATTTATTTGATAACTCTTTGGTTATAAATATGCAAAGACTACATTTTTCTAAGTAATTGAACACTAAGTCTAACTCCAAGTCTGACTGCTGACTCTACTCTCTGACTAAATCTTAACTTCTTCGGATAACCTTCAAATAGAATGTAGAGCTTTAACAAAAACCATAAATAATAAATTATACAACATTTCTTTACATAATCCTTTTTATTTTTTTCCCAGGAATGGTGGTGTCTGTCGAGACAGTGTAGCAGGTTACACTTGTTCCTGTCCTCCAGGTTTCACTGGAACCTCCTGCGAGCACAATGTAGATGACTGCGCTTCTGCTCCATGCAGACGTGGCACCTGTGTCGATGGTGATAATAGTTTCAGGTGTCTTTGTCATCCTGGTTACACTGGCAGGTTGTGCGAAACTGAGATCAATGAGTGCGATAGTGATCCTTGCATGTTTGGAGGTAATAATAAATAATAATAGTAATAATGATAATAATAATAGTAATAAATTTATTAAGAATATTTAGGATTAAAGTTAGATATTATAAATGACAATGAAGTCACTATTTATTATGGAATGGTGTCTTATTTTTGTGTAACATCATTTTGTGAATTGATACACTTTGTTTTGATACCTTTTTGAAAACTTAAACCTAAATTTTTTGTACATAATTTGTTATGATTTATTTTTGTTAATCAAGACTTTAATGTCTTATTTATAAAATTGATGTGTGCAAAAAAAGAAAAAATACAAAAAAAATACAATAAATTGAATATAAATTAAAAAAAGTTAAAATAAAAAAAATGACGTAATGATGTATGCCGCGTACAAAGTATACATAATTTTTGATACCAATTTTTTAATTGTTAAAGTAAACATTGTAAATCTATTCATATTATTTATAACTTGTTAGTTTTTACATTAAGCTATCTAGTTATTGATTTCTTAATCTTAAATAAAATAATATAAATATAAGCATATTGTCAATATAATTATTAAGAAATATTTTTCAAATATTGATTATTTATTTTATAATTTTGTTTCTTTCAGGTCAATGTCAAGATCTAGTAGACGGTTACAGATGCAGATGTCTTCCTGGTACATCAGGAATTAATTGTGAAGTAAATGTAAACGAATGTCATAGTAATCCTTGCAGGAATGGTGCGAGATGCATTGATGGCATTAATAGGTATGTACATATAAATAGGATCACATCAGGTTATAAATGATAGAAAATTAAATAAAATCAATGGTAGGATTTTGTATCATTGGGGATCACTTTGATTAATTAATTAAAAAATTATAACAAAGTGAATAAAATCAACTATTTACTTTGGGATATATATTGATCTTGGATTACATGTATCGCCTCTCACTTCTGTTGGTAGACTCTCTATTATTATTATAAAGTACAGGCATTTATATTATATTCATACCCCCAAAGGGTCTCGGGTTAAAAATGCCAAAATGCCATGGTCAAACCATGACCAAATATTAGATATTTCACATACATAATTGTCGTTTCAAATCTATTTGAAGTAAGAATATGATATATTGAAATTCTAATTTTAATGATTTTATTGAAATAATTCTATG
>NW_020539726.1:41137331-41161880 GCF_003426905.1 Ctenocephalides felis | reverse complement strand
TCAAATATATCTTTATAAATACTGAAATTTTTATTTTTTGTATTTTATGGGCAAAATATAAGATAAATTGGAAGCAAAATGATTTTTGATTAATCTACATTTGGATGCTTAGTACTCTCAAAAAATCGATTTCTATTTTCTGCAGTTTTTGCTACGTATCTTCGAAACGGCTAGACCTGCCTTGTCTAAAAACTATTCAACACATCTTACTATCAATAGGAATCGAATTGCTTTTTGAATCATTCAAAACTGAATATATTGGCAATCCTCCACAGAAAACATTGATGTTTGTATGTGTGTGTGTCCACAAAAATGGTATCCACACATACACACACATCCATTTTTTCTGAGATATGCTAACATGTTCAGAAAACTCTGAAACGTGAAGATATGCAAAAATCTTCATTTTACATTTTTACCGCATTGCTATAAGGGAAGTTAAAAAACTAGTGGTGCATGGCATCGTGCCTTAAGGCAAATTGCTGAAACTTCCTGTACCAACAATTAAAATTTTTGAAAAAATTTAAATTTTTTGAAAATTTCGAAAAAATGAGATTTTTGAGAATTTTGTAATTATTATATATTTTGAAGAATTTGAAATTTTGAGATCTCATAGGAGATGATCTCTTAAATGCATTTACACCCAGCATATTGTCTTAAAAAATGTATATTATTTTGATTGGCAATAAAACTATGCAAACAATGTTTTCAAAATATTATTTTGATATTTTTAGAAAAATTTAAACGTTTTTACAGAATCGTTGATGTAAATATGTATCCGCACACACACACACACACACATACATACATTTTTTCTCAGAAACCTTTGAAACGTAAAGATATATAAAAGTTTTCTTTTTTGATTTTTTTTTGCGATTACTATAACTTACCCTACGAGAAGTTAAAAATTATTAGGGTTGGACAACCCATCATAAGAATAAATTATTTTTTAAAGTAAAATCTAAGCTTCTAATCTGAACTAAAATTAAGTCGAAAACTATAATTTGTGATTTACTAAATGGATTTCAACAATCATTTTCAACGTTAATGTTTTCATCGAGTTCAAAGTCCTTTTATTTCGTGTCTTACATCGATTTATAACGAACACGATGATTTTTATGTTTTAAATAATGGAACCGGCGATGAGATCTCAGAAATCAAATCGATCGTGATATCGACATGAGTGCCTTCATTGTATCTTGTTGTCTTGTCTAAATTAAAAATCTCTTTAAGACAAAAATATGAGATTAAATTTAAAATCGAATCATGATTTGCTAATACGAAAAACGTTGCGAAAAAATCATACATGGAATCATACATTTAATAAATACATTTAATAAATATTCAGCTGGAAGTTTTACTGAACATAGTCACATAGTTGTTTGTTTGATATATGTTATTTGTAATGATATAATTTTTTTTGGTCTTCACATTATAATTGCTCAAAGTCAAATTGGACCTTTGTGCATCACTTTACCCTAATAAAGATTCTTTAAAAATTAATTTTTGTTTTATATGATATATTGCAATAAGCACAAGAGCTCATAGAATTTTGTAAATTCTGATTTGCTGTTAAATAAAATATATTAGAAAAAAAAAAGATATTGCCCCTTTTAAATTTTGTATTTATGATTTTATTTTCATCAAAGCAATTTATTACCAAGTAGTTAAATAAGAGAATAGTCTTGTAAATATCATTTTAATTTAACGAATGCGCATAAATTTTCATTTACATCGTTTAAAAACCTGTCTTGCCACTAATGTGACATTTCACACATTTTTTCAACAGATAGAAATTTATGATAGCAGATCACAATTTTATAAGATTTTCGAATAAAATTAGAAATTATGTAAATTATCTTACGAAATTCTGGACCAGATTCGAAAACCTACTCGACTGGTCCATAATACTAATAATAATAAATGGTGGTAATGGATTGAGTCATTTATCAATGTTGGAATAATACTGATTTTTTTTTTAATTAGTAAAATACTTTCCTGTTATCTTATTACATTATCTACGAATTTAACAATCTTAAAAATATAAAATAAAATATATTGTACGTGCAACTTTGTAATTCAGAAATGAAAATAGGAAAGGGAAATTTTAATGAAGTAAAATTGTATTTATTTAAGACATACTTTATTAAGACTATCTAACAAATTATATTAACAGTGATAATCGTATGATTTTATTATCATTTTTGAGTTTAGAATTATCCAAATGTATAACATTTACAATTTACAAAGTAAGTTAAGTTAAGAAAATATTCCTTGCATAAAAAGCGCTACTTATAATTTCAGTCGGGTTTATAATTATTATATTTTTTTTAATTATTGATGACAATTTACAATTTTTTCTCTCAATTTACAATAATTTCAGACATTTACAGACCTTCAACCAATTTACAACATTCAGACCATCTGAAATATTTTCAGAATATTTACATTTTCAAAAAAATTTACCACATTTTTAGAGACTTTACAATACTTTCAGAGAATCTACAACATTTTCAGATAACTTACATCATTTTCAGACAGTCTACAATATTTTCAACCAATTTACAAAATTTTAGAGAACGAAAACACATTCAACATTCTTCTTTCACAATTATTGTAAGTTGTCTAAAATATTTAAAAATTATTGTTGTAACTTGTGTGTTTGAAAGTGTTGTAAATAGTCTATGATGCCTTGAAATGTTGTAAATTGCCTAAAAATGTTTCAGATCGTCTGAAAATGTTGTAAGTTATCTGAAAATGTGGTAGATTGACTGAGAATGTTGTGAGTCTAGATCATTTTCAGAGTATTCACAATATTATCAGAAAATTAAGAAAAATTTAGACAATCTACAGTAATTTTAAAAAAATTCACAAATTTTGCTACTAGTGTTATTCTCCTTGGTTACACAACCTTGTTGAAAGTTGCACTAGAAGTTTCACTTGTAACAATAATATAATATATAGTCCAGTCATTATAGTAAGTTCACCTCGGAATTCTAGAAACCCAGCTGTACGTCTGTAAATACTTGTATATTGACACCCTAAAGTTGTCTCAAAACCTACATATGGTAGGGTGTACGTAGCATATGTAGGTTTTGAGACAACTTTAGGGTATCAATTGAAGTGAATTATTGTTGTTAGGGGTATTGGTATGGGTTGGGGTCCAATATTGGGTTGATCCACACTCCAGATCAGTGGTAACTATATGTAGATCCTTTATCCAATTGGGTAATAAATCCGTCCAACCTTTTCCTGGTGCATTGGGTCGAGCAGTAGAAGTAAGTTTGAGTTACTGGTTTGTTAAATAGATCTCTTTGGAATCGTGAGTACTTTCAGTAAGATATTAGCTTAAAGAGATATGTTTCATGCTTCTGATTCAATATAAAATCTACTTGTTGAACTGTACACTTTATTTATTCTCTTAAGATATTCTAAGACTACTCTAAACTACTCTCTTAAGACATCACTAGACTAGACTCCTCTCTCTTAAGACTCACTAGATTAGACTCTCTCTTAAGACATCACTAAATTTGATGGACGATTACTATTCTATTTATTAGGTATAGGACGTAACATATGTGCACTTCCGCATTCGCGCTCTGGCCATGTACTTTGATTATTTATCAAAGCAGCACGAATTGCATTATTTCACAACGCAATATACAAGTATTTACAGACTTAAGTTGGGTATCTCGAATTTCGAGATTCTTACCTTATTTAACCTTAAATAACTGGACTAATAATTATTATTACCACCAATTCTAACCTCACTTTCTTCTCCCCCAGCTGTACGGGTCGTTACGTCGGCGAGTTCTGTCAATACCCCGATCCATGCCGAACTGGTCCTGGTCCTCGATGTCAGAACGGGGGCACCTGCCACGTCCGAGTGGCATCATCCCCGTTCTCGTCGCCCTCGTCGCCGGCATCCCTGTCTCTGTACCATCACAACGGGCACCACCATCTGAGTCAGCCGGGCGCTCCTTCGTTCACCTGCGCCTGCCCTCCTGGATACACTGCATCGCTGTGCGAAATAAAAGTGGCCAACGCCTGCGACTCCAGACCATGCCAGAACGGGGCCGAGTGCAGGCTGAAGACGCTGGATAGCTACACTTGTGCGTGCAGACAAGGATACACAGGTAAGGGTCAGGGGGTAGCGTGCCTCGGCGGGGCCCCGTATCAAAATTTGCTTGGGGGCCCCCCTCAAGAAAAAAAAAAAATTTTACAGAATATAAAAATACATAAAGTTAAAAAAATATTTATTTATCATTCTTATTATTTATCTATCTAATTTTCTTTCATTTTATGAATTTTTTGCAAATGATTCTAGATATATATTCACTTTCTTTGATTTTTTTGAAAAATTAAATTATTTAATAATATTTAAATTTTATAAAGATTTCTGAAAATAAGAACATACAGGTCTGGTAGACATTTCTGTCCTAAAGTTTTTAGGTAATTTTTAGTTTTAATTTTAAAAATTTTTTTTAGCAGTTAAAAAAAAATGCATGCTGTTATTGCGTTGGAAAAACTGGATGCAAGCCTAATGCATCCATCACATTTCTTAGATTTTTGAATTCAAACTTATTTTTAGAGTCATCTAGGGTCATTATCTTATGAGATATTTTTATAGTATTTCTTTACAGTAATTCAGTCAACAGATTTCCGGAAAAGTTTATCAATTCTTCATTTCAAAAAGACTAATAAATGAAATAATCTTTGTTTGGTTTGTGAAATTAATATATCCGAACAGCAATAGTATACATTAAAATAAGGTTTCGGGTCCAAAATTCTCTCATCTTGTGATAACTCATCATAATAACTTGTAATAACTCATCATAATACAGCTTTATTATCTTTTGTCTTTTGTTCTTTGCAATATTTATTGCAATCCATCTTTTTTTTCAAAATATTTCGTCTTCTTTAGCAAACTAATTCACTAAATTTTCATGTTTTAATTAATTTGCACAGTCTTACGTATTCAAAATTGTCATATTGTGAAATTTTAGAAATGAAACTAATAATTTGAAACAGTAAAGAAAGAAATTTGAAAATGATTTAGTTGATCATATTTAACAAAATCTAACTATACACGGCATGCAGACTATTCAAGTAGTAACAAAAACAAATAAAAAAATGTTATAAATATAACTATGAAAATTCCAAATTCCAATTTTCGATAAAGAATGTATAAACTGGATTAGTTTTATAGATAAATTCTCTTAAAGCGTTCAATATTTCTCGATAACAAACGAAAATGCAAACTACGTTAAAATGATTCAATTTTATTAAAAAAAATTGTTTTGCTTTCTAATTACGCTCGTTGGAGGCCCCCCTGGCTCGGGGGCCCCGTATTTTTGATACGGCTGATTAGGCATGAATTACGCCCCTGTTAAGGATAAAGGACGTATCGAGGTAAAAGATCGATATTGAGTACTTTAAAAAGTATCTAATAAAAATATCGATGCCAAAAAAATATCGTGGCGAAAGTATCGATACTACTTCATATCGAATTTTGAGTACTTTTCATAAAAATCAAACATAAGTCCAAAAAAGATCTAAAACTCATTAAATATCATATCACAATATTAGAATGAATTCTATTACTTGTATCTGATGTGTTAAATCAGAATCATTCTCAATATTGTAAAATTTTAACAGTAATTTTCAATACTAATTTCAAATTTTATAATTTTTCAAAAAAAAGACAAGTAATATAATAGTTGAGTATTTTTGATTAAAACAATATAATAGTCTGATATAGGGAATGCAATACCGATGGGAAATTTCAATACCGGTATTTCGGTAATTTTTCATTTTAAAACCGGAATACCGGTGAATTACCGGTATTTTTATTATCCTAAACAAACGTAAACAAAATTGAAAGTTACTAGTACAAATATAAAAAAATGTATATACAACTACAACTATATTCAACTAAATAATAAAATAAAACAATAATTTTTTTTTAAATAATAATTTAACAAAATTATATTTAATTTAATTAATTCATTTTCACTATCGAGTATATTGAGTACTTTTTGCCAAAAACAAACGTATGAGTAAGAAAGACCAAAACTCATAAAAGATCATATTACATTATTATAATAAACTGTATTGTCTGAATCCGATATTTTCCAATCTCCAATATTTTAAAAAAATAATTAATCTAACACTAATTTAAGACCAGATTCTTTGTCGAGATAAATAATAAGTTACTATAATTGCTCAGTATTGTTATTTAAAACAATGTGATGCTTCTATAGTATTTTAAAACTTCGAAACGTTTCAAAAAATAACATTTTATAATTGTAATAAGAAGCAAAAATATTTAGTAATTATCATAATTATTATGTATAAAGTTAGAAAAAAATAAAGATTACGCAGGGGTAATTTGTATGATATAAAATATTTTGGCGCAAATATCACTTAAAAAACCGTTACATTTTTACAAAAGATGAAACAAACATCATTATCTATCAGTCCAATTCTATTTATTGTAACACGATATGAAGCCCTTTGGAAAGCAATAAATATTCAGTTTAATGACGAGTTGAGATAATATTTGACATTTGAATCGGAATCACTTGAAGATATAGCTGTTTATGCGATTGTGGAATTTAATGATAAATTTGTACCGAGAAATTTAAACTTTTGGGGTATTATGTATCAAATAGCGCTTATGTAAACATACCGAAAATAACGGTATTTTTGGAATAAATACCGGTAAAATTACCGCCGAAAAATCGGGCGGTTCACCGGTATACCGGAAAACCGGTATTGCATTCCCTAGTTACAACTTATATATTTTTTTCTTCAGGTCTTCATTGTGAAGAATTGGATCACTGCGCCTCGCACCCTTGTCGCAACGGCGGCACCTGTTCCGGAGCCCCCGGAGCCCTGGTGTCGTCGAATGCTATAGCGGTTCTCACTTCGTCGTCGTCGGGAAGTGGGACTTCGGCCGTGGGGGCTCCTTACAGGTGTAGATGCGCCCCTGGATTTACAGGGCCGGATTGCGATCAGGATATTGTCGAGTGCGCCAGGAAGCCTTGCAAACATGGAAAGTGCCTGAATACTAGAGGGAGTTACAAGTAAGTGGGATAAAAGATTTATGTGTGTATATATACTAGCTAGCCCGGAAATTATTTCTAACAAAGAAAGACATTTCTAGTATAAATAATATCCTATCTTATAAATGAAATTTTCGTGTCACAAAGTTCGTTTCCGTACTCCTCCGAAACGGCTTTACCGATTTTTACCAAATTTTATATGCGCATTCAGTAGGACTGAGAATCGGTAACCGTACTTTTCATACCCTAAGTTATAAGGGTTGTTCGCCCTTAAATTTTTTATAATTTTTGGAAGATTTTTTTTGTTTTTATTTTTTTATAATGCGACATTACACAACACAAAATGTTTACTTTTTTAGGCCAATCCCTGTTTTTTATAATTATTTTAGTAATTCAATCATTTTTTATCTCGCGTTCAGTCATTGAATATTTTTGACATAATTTTTGTTCAGACTTTTTGAGCTTGAAGAAAAAGCTTCAATTTTACTTTAAAATACAATTTATTTTTATTAGGGGTTGTCCAACCCTAATACTTTTTTATTTTTGGGGTCAACTTTTTTTATTTTATTTTTATTTTTTCTATTTTTTTTAATTTTTTGACAATTTTTTTTTTATTTTAACCATTTCCACTCGCGAATTGCAAGATTCATATCCGGAGCCGGATATACGAGTGGTAAGGGTTAATTTTCTATCATTTGAAATTGAAAAAATACATAGAACTTTTTTTACCCTTTCTTTAGTCCAGCCCTATTTTTTCAAACTTTGGAATCAATTTTCTTTAAGTTTTAATTTGACCTTTATTTGACATATTTTAGTAAAGATTTTTTTGAGTATATGAAAATAGTTAAATGTTACTTTGGAAAACAATTTATTTGTATTAAGGGTTGTCAAGCCCTAACACATTTTTTCAATTATGAGGCCAATTGAGAATTGAAAAATATTCACAATTCTTTTTACTTCAAAATACTATTTATTTTATCAAGGGTTGTCCATCCTCAATATTTATTTTTAAATTTTGGAACCAATTTTCTTTATTTTAATTTTCTATAATTCAAAATTAGAAAATACAGGGAACTCTTTTTACTTCAAAATACTATTTATTTTTATCAAGAGTTGTCCACCTCTAATTTTGGAATCAATTAAAAAATGCAAACAATTCTAAATTTTTATCCTTGTGCCACAAATTTCTATTACATAATTGCACTTTTAGTAATCGAATAATTTTTCATCACGCTTTCAGTGTTTTGTTTGCTGAAATTTAATTGATATTTTTTTTAACTTATGACAAAGAATTAATTTTACTTAAGAAAAAACAATTTATTTTTATCAAGGGTTGTACGCCCCTACCATTTTCTATTTCCGATGCGCACAAACAGTGCATAGTTTATAAATGGTTTGCATAAAGAGCAATTTTTGCAAAGAAATAGAGCTTGAATATTAAAATCTGAAGATAAAACAGTTTTTCATAGGTACTATACAAATCTAGGGAAATTCTGTAAAATTTTCCACTCTCTCAATTTTGTTTCAATCTTAACCAATTTGCTGGGCATGCCACAAAACAACATAATTCGTTTTAAAAATGAATTATCAGATTTCATTTCGTAATTCAAAAATTACTGAATTAATGCAAAAGCACGGTAATAATATATAAAAATCTTGAAACTTGAAATGTGCCAATTGAATTTAAATAGAATCAGTTTCAGATTTGGATGGCACTTGCCATGACTATTAAGGGATATTTATATGTGGCGTGCTTTGCAGTGAGTAAGCTATTCATATATTTTTTGTTACCTCTTCCTTTAACTTATGCATCACATTTGCAATCAGTTTGCTATTTTCATACTAAACATTTTATACTAGAAATATTTCTTATTGCCAAACAACGTTTGTCGGGTCAGCTAGTAAATATATATAATTGTGATTAAGAAAGGGGTTTGTGGAAAATAATTAGCACTGTATGTGATTTTTATCTAATATTAGGATCTCAAATATCTAATAGTGAGTTTTATACCCGCAAGTATATTTCTTATTCTAAAAATTTTCTCGTCTCCGGAGCCCCTGACTGTGACCCCCTTGACTCGACTGACCGGCTCACCAAGTCACAAGTCGGAGTCATTGCGTTTTACGCGGAATGAGACTCTATTAAAAATTATTACATCTGCCTGCCAAGTGGTAATTATACATACATACATACACTTGTTGTTGAAGACATGATAGGCAAGGGGGCAGGGGACGAGGGACAAGGGGGCACGCATAAAAAGGTAGGGCTTCTCGTAGAGAAAGATAAATGTGGTAAATGTACAGTGAAACATTGTACGGCAAAGGGATATAAAGGAAACTAGTGGGACGCATGGCATCGTGCCTTAAGGCAAATTGCTGGAACTTTCCGTACCAATTTTTTTTTTTTAAAAAAAAAGATTAACATTTTTGAAAAAAATTTACTCTGAAAAATTAGATTTTTGAGAAACTATAAATTTTTGACAAAAATTTACTTTTTTTTTGAAAAAAAAGACTTTGAAGAAAAGTGTATTTTGAAATATTTTGGAAATTCTGAACTTTTTTTCAAAGGAATCGTACTGCTTTAACTGCATAGAGACGAAATATCGAAGCGCGTAAGCGCCGCGCCGCCGTCTAACGGATAAGCGTTGGTACGGAACCCATAGGAATGCAAACAAAATTTATACTTATTGTTAAAATCTCTATAAAATATGTGATAATTTGATGTGCGTATGTCTAATGATCATTTTTGACCACCAGATGGCATTTTTTTTACTTCTTTTACTAGATCTCCGAAACCGCTAGACCTGCCTTCATGAAAATTTTATCAGTTTTTCATCTTGTTAATACAAGAAAAATGTTTTTTGAATTATTCAAATCTAACGCTCCGTTCTCTCAAAAACTGAGTTACCGTTTTTGGCACTTTTTGCCCTATATCTTCGGAACGGCTAGACCTGCCTTCGCCAAAAACTAATCAGCACGTCTCCATATTAATACGAATCGAATGTTTCTTGAATTATTCAAATCGCTTCCGTGTTCCCGAAATCGTCGACGAAAATTTGTATCCGAACACACATACACACACGCACACACATACACACACGCGCACACACACATACACACACACATACACACATACATCAATTTTTTCTAAGGAATGCCAAAATATTCAGAAACCTCTGAAACGTAAAGATATATAAACATTTTTTTCCTACGGGAAGTTATTAAAGAATGTGTTACGGAAAAACTGTTAACATAAATGGAAGAAGACAATTTGATATTTTTAGATGACAGAAGCAAATTATTTCTTGATATAGTTTTTTTTAGCAAAAATCATTATACAGCCAATCGTCTGCTATCAGGTGTCTGTCAAGGTCTATTTCAAATTTTTGAGAAATTTTTAAGTTTTTTCTTATTATTAGATAAAGGAGCTAACTTTTTAATGAGCACCACTGACTCTTAAGCAAGTTAGTCGGTTGATGTGAGGTTATTGACTCTCTTTGTGATGCTCACAGTCTTACTCTTTCTTTGCTGTTATGTCTTGAGATTTAGTAGGAGAGCTGGCAACAATAATAATAATAATATAGAGGACGTTAATGAAACATATCAATTTTATAAATAAACTAGTGGTGTATGGCATTGTGCCTTAAATTGCTGGTACTTCCCGTACCGAAAACTAAATTATTAAAAAAAAACTTTGCAAAAATTTGATAAAATTAGATTTTTGAGAAACTTTGACTTTTTTGAAAAAAATTATTTTTTTTTATATTTCTATTTTTTTATTTTGATTTTTTTTTAATCTCAAACATTTTTGAAATATCAAAGCGCGTAGCCGCCGCATAGTCGTCTAACGAATAAACATTGGTACGGAACCCATAGAAATGTAAACAAAATTTATACTTATTGTTAAAATCTCTATAAAATATCTGATAATTTGATGTGCATATGTCTAATGATTATTTTTGACCGCCAGATGGCATTTTTTTTACTTTTTTTACTAGATCTCCGAAACCGCTAGACCTACCTTCATGAAAATTTGATCAGTTCTTCATCTTGTTAATACAAGTAAAATGCTTTTTGAATTATTCAAATCGGACGCTCCGTTCTTCTAAAACCTGAGCTACCGTTTTTGACACTTTTTGCCCCGTATCTTCGAAATGGCTAAACCTGCCTTTGCCAAAAACTAATCAGCACGTCTCCTTATCAATACGAATCGAATGTTTTTGGAATTATTCAAATCGGTTGATCGGTGTTCCCGAAATCGTCGACGAAAATTTGTATCCGACATACACACGCACACACATACATACAAACACACATACATCAATTTTTTCAAAGGTACGCCAAAATGTTCAGAAACCTGTGAAACGTAAAGATATATAAAAAATTTTCATTTTCGATTTTTTTGCGATTACTATAAATTACCCACTTTAACATAAATATATTATGTATTTTACATAATGATAATTTGAATATTTGTGTATTTTAGAATGAAACAACATTATTTTTTGAACTAAAGATTTGTTTTCAATATCATAATTTTCTAGAAAAGTCATTGGTCCAGACACAATTTGTTTCCTAGTTTTGTGCATAATTTAAGTAAAACTTCTTTAGTCAATATATACTTAACCCTTGACCTTCAAACATAATCAAGTTTTGCTCAACTGATAAACCAACTTCTCAATGACATTGCTTTATAAATGGCAATCCAAAGAACGTTCTAAATCTATGATGAGTTTATTATTACAATTTGTGTATTATTGATGTCTTTTTCTATTGATGTAGCAATGCTGAGTTAGGAATATTTTCAGTTGGATATATATTTTTATCTATATTTTCTAAAGAAAGCGGGTGTTACTACTGCTTGACAGGCTGTCCAAAGCGGGTTCGTACCTAGAACTTCCTAATGAAATCCCACAGTCCTAAAACTAAGCCAGGATAAACCTTAACATTATAATTTATATTTCGGAACATGCTCTGCTTCAGCGCACAGATTAAAAGACTTTTCACACATTTTTACTAATCGCAAAAAATTGAAAATTAACACTTAGTTTCTGCACATTTTGGCATACCATAGAATGATATGTCTATTTTTGGATGTTTGTATGGGCGGATACATTCACTTTTTAATTTCTTTTTATTTTTTGCCATTGGCTCTCCTTCTATTGTCTTGTTCTTGGTCGTTCGTCCACTATCAGCGCATGTACAACACTTTGTCTTGAATCTGATGTTTCTCTGGTTGGTTCTTAGTTCTTAAGTTCTTCTTGTTCGAGTCGAAGTCGAAGTCGAAGTAGAAGTCGTTCTCGGTTTCTTCGTCGCTGCATAAAAAAATTTAAACTACGACCGAACGACCTGTTGATCGGGTGAAGGACATTCGCAGGTCGTGGGGCCGAAAAATGGAACAATATATTATTGATAGATCAAGACGAATAGTAATTTAACTTATGCCAATTATATGATTGAACTCTCATTTTATTGATTACATTAAAAACAAATTTTAATTTGAAACTTTGCTTTATTTGACTTAAATACATACATTGATTTTTACATAAATTGTATACACCTATTCTGGGAATATCATTATACTTATCATAATATAATATTGTTTGCATATATATATTTGTTTCAATTAAACTTATACAAGTATGAAAAGTTAATTACATTAAAGTTTTCACAATTTGAATACAAAATTCAGAGCCTTTTAATACAAACGGTAGATAAAAGTAAAAGTAAAATTTGATAAAAAATTAACAAGGAAAAAAGTTACAGATCTTCATATCGTATATACATTTATAAATTATTGATAGATTAACACGATTAAGAACAAACTGAGATAATTTAAGTCAATAGAAAATAATAATATTTAGTACTTGTGAAAAAAATTTCTCAATAAAATTATGAACTAGTGGCAAATTGCTGGAATTTCTGGTACCGTACCGTACGAAATATTCGATGAATTTTAAATGTCTTCAAATAGTTTATTATAAATACTGAAACTTACAATATTCGTATTTTATAGACGAAATATAACAGCTTATAAATTGGACGTTTATATATGTTAATATGAAAAGTAAAGAAAACGAAACGTAGTCAAGCAGAGTCAAAATGAAGGACCTTATGTCATATTTTTAAGAATTATATAAAATGAATTGCAAGTTAAAATTATTATCTCAAGTATGTAAGCGAGCTTTGGAATTTAAGCTAAAATTAAAATTAAAATCCCAATCATTTTCGATATTCAAAAAAATATACATATTTGCTTGACATTTGTAAAAAAAAACCTTTCTCAAAAACTGATCTTTTTTTTACATTGTCAATACAAGCAAAATGTTTTTCGAATCATTCAAATCTCTCAAAAACTTAATTTCTATTCTCTGCATTCTTTGTTCCGTATTTCTGAAATTACTGGACCTGTCTTTGCCAAAAACTAATTAGCACGTCTCCTTATCAATACAAAATCGAATGTTTTTGAATAATTCAAATGGGTTAATCTGAGATACAAAATATGTTACACACACTCATTTTTTTCTGAGATATGCCAATATGTTGGAAAACCTCTCATGTAAAAAAATTGATTTTAGGACGATTATAATATCTTACGCTTAAGGTTAAGGGAAGTTAAAAATAAAAATTTATAAAAATTAGCAAGGAAAAACGTGACAAATCCTCATTTTGTTATACATTTATAAATCTAACGTTAAAATTATTTAGAAAAACGAAACTTAGAATGATTTTTTTTTAGACTTTGTGTTGTGAATAAATTTCTTGCCTTGCCATTTTTTATTGGAAAAGACATTTTAATTTAATTATAATTCACGTTAATTTAATTCGATTTTAGATTTTAATTACAAATTTCGATAACTATAACTGCGATTATTTCATATGGGGAACATAAGATATTTCACTGAGGTTCACTTTAGTTTCTAGTAACCAAAGAGACAACCTAGGGACCGATTCTGCCGCATATCAGAAAAATGTTATGGCAAGGCCATGTTATGAAGAACTTTCCATACTAAATATTGACAAAAGCCATGTGGTTGGTGTGCAGTCAGGCGTATTTCTCAGGTTGTCAGATAGAAAACATAACATAGAAACCGCACATAAGTCAAAAAAATGATCTTAGATAACAGGGTCTTTCTGACTCGGCTTCATAACATACGAGTGACGTTGCAGTTTATGCGTAAAACGCCTGAATGAACAGCAAATACACAACAATTTGACAGTATGATTCAGTAGCATAATGTATGGAAGTTGAAACGTAACATGGTGTTGCCATAACATTTTTCTGTTATGAGGCAGAATCGGTCTCTCAATTCAGCTTTTTAGAAATGATTTCAATTGCAGTTGTATAATTTGTTATAACTTAGAATTAAGGATATTAGGACATATGGGATCGTTCAAGTATTACGTAAGCCGATTTATTACAATTATTTACCCCCCCCCCTCTCCTTTGTCATCAAAAGTAAGCAAATTTCTTACCAAAAATAAGCAAAATAAGCAAATCAATAACCCCCCCGCCCTCCTATAGTGCTTACGTAATACTTGAACGGCCCCTATTTAGGTATCTAGAAAATAAAAAAAATAGATATTTTGATCCACGTCTTCCATGCCGATTCTTTGCACAGGCAAACAATCTGAGAAAGTACATTTGTCGTTTATCTCATCATTTATATATGTATATATATAAGATCTATAAACGACGTAATGATAGTCGTCACTAAACATTGTATTCCATGAGCAGCAAATTGACCAATAATTTTATGCAATTTCAATTCCTTCATATCTAACCTGTACCTGTGTCTCCATCCATCCCCTGGGAAAATCCTTCTTGGGCCTTGTGGGAAATCGTATGCAAAATAGTTTTATGTCTTAATACCTGTGTCGTTGTTACCTTGTGATGTTATGGTGCTGTACTATTAATAGTATGTAGGATTACTCTACTCGCACTTGTCCTACGGTACTAGAAATTCCAGTTTTCAGAGGTAGATTTGTTGATAAAAATTTCAACGTTTCTGGGAAAAAGATAGAATAAAAGTCAACGTCGACAGTAATGGAATTGGTGAAAAAGGAAGATTCTTCCAAGTATTTTTTACTGAATAAATTTTAACTTTAGATTATATATATATATTTACAATATGAGGATCTGTCACGTTTTTTCCTTGCAAAGTTTTTATCAAATTTTATTGCAACTATAAGGCTCTGAAATTAGTACTCGAACTGGGGAGTTGAATGATGTTTATTTCACGTATTAGAATTTAATGTAATTACTCGATCAAATAACATAAAACAATCTTTTTGGATTCAGTTTGTTATATCAAGAACGTTGTAATTCAAGTTGTATTGGATTTTTTTTTCTAGTTATTAAGTACAACAAATATAGACTTTGATAAAAGTTCACGTTGTTTTTGCTTGGAGTGCTGAATGATGAAAGATCTAGACTTAATTTATATTCAATTATTTTGGTGAGAGTATTGTCCAGTGCTTGGAATTTTGCCTTCAAAGTTGCCGAAGAGCATAAGACAAATCATTTTTAACATTGTCTTCAAAGTTGCTAAAAAACATAAGACAAAGCATTTTTACCACATTGCAATAAAGCTCCTAAAGGACACTCATGAACATATATAAATAAACGAAATTACATCAATTTTAATTCTTTCAGCATATCATAGATATGATAAATTTACCCTTAGGCTTAATTCTAGATAAGATTTATATAAATATACTAGCTGACCCCGCAGACGTTGTTCTGTACCCATGTCTCTAGTGTACATTTCTAAAAACAACCCTATAAGTCTTCTCTACTTTCAATTGATATGTATGATATACGGCGTTAGTTTTTTTTTTAGATGTCTGGATAAAGTTCGAAAATGGTCTACAGAATTACATAGAATTTTAAATGTATTGCTAGCTAAACTTCTCAGGAAATATTGATCGTGTGGAATTATTTTATTTAATTGATTTGACATATCTTTAATATCGTCAACTCCGTAAATAAATATTGGAGGGGGCTGACTAACGGGCTATAATTTAAAAGTTTCAATTTTTAATCACCTATAATTCTATCGATATCCGACGTTATTTTGAAAAAAATAAAATTACACCACTGAGAAGGAATGTCATCCCCCCGGGAAGTGGCAAAGAAGTCTAAATTATTTTCACTTTTGAACTTGAGAGTAAGATGAACCTAATTAATCTAAAATTTCATGCAAATTGGAGCACAGTACAAAAATTCAGACCAAAAACATTCTATTGACTTGAGTTAATATTTCGTATCCAATTCTAAACATATGAATTTTTGACACAATGAAACTTCTAAATAATTTTTTTAATAAGTAATTTTTTTTTTGTATTGTGGTTTAGTTAAGTAAGGCAAAACACGACCGCATTAGTTAAAAAAAGAATCTACCAAATTGTATTATATAATTTTATTTACCAAACATATACTGTATCTTATATTATTTTAATTTTTGGCACATCTCAGCTGCTTTTGGCAATAATAATATAATACATTACATTTTTTTTATTCATAATCATGAATTTATTATATTCTAATATTGTCTAGACTCATAAAGAAATTGAAAATTGAAAGAAAAAAATTTTTGGCAGGTGACAGTTCTCATTTGTTTGTCAAACAATGCCTCAAATATGTTTAATGTCAATCAATGATAAGCGGTTTTTTGTAATTTTTGCCATATATTTCTACAATCTAACTATACTTCTATAATTCAAAAAATCCTAAGAAATCCCTTAACAAATTTTGTAAAGATTTAGCAAAATCCGAATAATTGTTTAGGAGGAGTATCTTTACATACATTATTACAGAGGAATTTTATATATAAGATAATGTAGAAAAGATAAACCTGATTTGTTTGACTAAATGAAATGAGAACAAAATATACGCGTGGAAAATATATTTTCAACAAAATTACAATAATGTTGAAAAAATTATATTATAAGAAACAAATAAACATTTGTTTCATTCAAAAAATATATATGTATTTCAATATATAAAATTGGTTCTTGAACGTTTAAAGTACGTGTACTATATCTAGAGAGACTGTGTTTTAAGAAGCACACTAGCACCATCTGTGATATGCCGAAAACACTAATACAGAGTAAAGGGCATTTGTTCTATGTTTATCCCCAATGCTCGTGAACTACTGAACTCATTGAACTAGTATAAGAAAAATTCATGTGCACATTCATACAGGGCAGTGAAAGTCTAAGCCCATAACCTCCAAAATGTGAACTATAACCAAAACATTGTCGACATGTACTCCCACATCATACAATTGTCTTCTATCATCCAAGAATTCACCGTTCGCCTCATAAACATCGATAAACTCCTAATGACACGTTGCTGTTACAAGTTCCAACTAATGTTATTATTTTATTGCTTCCTCGACGTTTTCTTCTGTTTTGTCGTCGATCGTGTCTTATTGTTGCTGTCGGAATTATCATCATCATCTTGTGATCGACAGTGGAGCTTCGCAGTTACACATCGAGAAGAAATCACATGGCCGGAGGAGTAGTAATAGAATATCACAGATACTGTTAAGGAATTTTAGACATTAACCAAAATAATTTAGACTAGAGATGGGTAACTCACTCCGGAGTTATCACTCCGATACAACTCCTCCCTCGGGGTGAATCCGAGTGGAGTTGTCTCACAGGATTTGTCATATCCGACTTCCCTAAACTGATACTAAATCTGTTAACCATGTGCAGATATTTGCTTGAGATTTTTTACTAATACCAAAGATTTGGTTCGAAAGAAGTGGTCTTCTTCTCGTCTCACAGCCAGTTTTAGGACTTTCCTGGTATATAATTTCTCAAAATAATGCTATTTTGTATTCTATATTCTCTTTACGATACTGTTTGTCCGTAAATGAGCTCTTTCAATGGTATACAACCAGCTAAAAAATATTTAGTATTGTATTATAACTTTTACACAATTATGATTTTATAATTGTGTAAAAGTAATAGTATGCTAATCAAACTACCTGATGTATAATTAATTCTCGAAAAGGAAATAATAAAAGAATGTGAGGTATTATGAATTTGTGAAAAATATTATACACAAAGGTTTGTTCTTATTTCATTTATAAGGTTCACAGCATTATTTCCATATAAAAATAAACATATTCAAAGAATTCTATATTTTCTCTTCAAAACTAATTACAAAACTGATTTTGATTTCCAAGTTTTTTGTCAATTTGGGATTTGTATACATATTGAAATGCACAAAATAGTAATTATTATAATAAAACTAGAAAACCCACTAGTAATTAATATAGTAAAACTAGCAAACCCGACGAACTCCGTTTTGCCACCAGATGGTTTCGTGAGAAAGATGAAGAATTTTTTTGTTTGTTTTATATTTGAAAAGGAAAAATTTGATTTCATTACACAACAGCAATGAATTTATTTCGATTACAAAAATGAAGTGTTTTTTAGCTGAACTTCCCCAAGTAAATGAAAGTGAATGGTTTCCCAACTCGTGAACAGGTAACGTATAACTGCCCATGTGAAAAACAATGATTTTCTAAATAATCTATTTGAAATTTATCCCGCAAACACTAAGCAATTGGCCTTGCGACTTGCTATTGCGAACGCAAGGCGAACTGGAAATTGCAATCGTTTGAAGTCAAACAGAAGACCAGTCGGAATCATTGGTATGTCACCAATTCGCCAGCAATTTTTGATTGAATGGTGAAAATCAGTGCGTGTACATCATTATTCTTTGCGGCAAGAATTGCTCGTTGACTTAACCAAGCATAATTCTGATAATTCTCACTAATGTCATTACTCGAATTTTTAATTACGGTGCGTGAAGTTCCAGCAATTTGCATTAGGGCACGATGCCATGCACCACTCATTTTCTTAGCTATAAAGGATAGCTTAGCCTTGCGGAGCCCGAGACCTTTCCAACGAATGCAAAATTGTCGAAATCGGTTCGTGCGTTCTGAAGTTATATCGTCAGGAAGGAAAACCCGACTTATTTTTATATATATGTAGATGAACAAAAATGTTTGAACTATTTGCAAACTATTTCCAAAGACTTAATAAGTTCTTAGATATGTTAACAACACACTAAAGAACACATTTGTGTCAAGTATTATGTCTCAAAGTTGTCGGAGCCGTGTATAGTTATTAAGTGGATATAACTCCTCTCTGAAGCGGAGTCTAATACTAACCGATTCGTCTTCGGATATGATAAGCCCATCTCTAATTCAGACTAACAAATTATTAATATGCTAATTTTTTTCAGGTGCATCTGCGATCCAGGTTACACAGGCCAGGACTGCGAGAGCGAGTACATTCCTTGCTCGCCTTCGCCTTGTCAGAATGGGGGCACCTGCAGACAAGTGGATTCCCTAACTTACCAGTGTCACTGTCCAAAAGGTAAGATAGTATAAAATATTATTATAATAAATATTATATTAGCAAACAATTACTGCCAGCCATAGGGCAAGTATTTTAGCACTCGACTTATAAATTCTGAGGTATACATATCGAATTCTGGTCTAGTACTGCATTTAAAAATAAATTCATATAGACTGGGATAAATGAGCAATTAGATAGAAGAAAAATTAAGTGAGTTGTAGTTGGTCAAATGTACCTACTAGTTTACAAAGCTAACAATAAAGAAACAAGCATTTAAGAGGCGTCTATTAATCACGTGATAGATTTTTTAAGGATTTTTCAACCCTCCCTTCCTTTTGGTGATACGTGGTGATATTCAATTTTTTTTTTAATTACAATATTTATTACAACTGTTAAATAATTTAACATCTAGCAATAATGATAAATAATAACATAAATTTAAATAAATAAGAGTGCAAAGGATAGAATTTACATTAAAATGATATCCGTAGTATGATGATCTATTATAAAACAAAAGCAAATAATAATAAAAACAAAATATTCAAACTTATCCCCAAACCTCCCCCACCAAACATTACGTGTATTTTTAGTTACGAGAAAAAATTTTTTTTTTGAAAATGTTTAAAAGAGTGTACGTAAGTTTCACACGTGATTGAAGTAAAACTTATTTGCTACTGTGCAAAGTAGCAATTTTAAGTTAAGTAAAAATAAATACATCATATAACAATTTTGAATAATGTTTATTAGTAATATGCTAATACTCGTGATGCACACATTTATTAGTGTCAACCATTATTCATATTTATATAATGATGAATTATAAATTATATATTTATAATAGCATTAAAAATATGTATAATGTGTGAAAATAATAATGTAATTTAAGTCATGGTTCTAATATGACATGATCGGTTTGTCATTGTAATTAGCATTTAGGACTCGAACCTTTATTAGAGAAATGAAGTAATTGCTTATTAATAAATTCTATAATATTCGTTCACACAGTGGATTATGTTAAACAACGCCTAAACAAATATTGTTTTCACAATTTCACACATCATGTAATAATTGTGTTTGAAGAACTTTATGTAATTCAAATTAACATACATTCATTGACTGCTTGTATTTTTTTTACTTTTTCGCTGGCGATATGATCTCATTCTTTGAACAGATGTAATATCTGTCTTGCCTAAAAAATATTTTCTATTTTAATAACTTCAAAGATTTATAGAAACTACGAATAATATAGAAATAATTTCTAGTCAATAAACTTACGTTTAGTACACGGCACAAATGTTGCATTTGATTTATTATTTTCAAGGAACAGGGTAAAATATTCTTCTGATTCAGGCATTTTTCATTAAATCAAGACTTGTACTACGATGTAACTTTAAAATGTTTATTTATCTACGCCTTTTTTCTTGTCGATATCGGTACGCATACAACGACAGATCTCTGTTCACATACACGACGACTGATCACAATCGACCCGTATTGAAATAATTTCATCGAGAGCGAAGGACGAACAGTTCGGGCGCTATTTCCGTTGCATTTGTACATATTTACACCCTAGTCGCGCCTAAAAAAGTTTTACTTCAAAATAAATACACGTGATATCTTACTATACCCCTCCTTCCCCCACGTGATATTTTGTGATTTTTTGTCAAACCCCCCTTCTCCCAAAAAACCTGACGTGATCAATGATCCCCTTATAGTAAAGATGATAACAAACCACTATCCAATTATTTTTGACAATTACCATTTCTTTCTTTCGGGGGCGTCTCGTGCGACCGAGAGTGAAAAATTATCGGTGAGGGAGCCCCCTTCTTGTCGTTGTTCTTCTGACAGAGTACCCACTATGTTGCTTGCTGACTAGAGTAGAGATCGTTTTGCATTTTGTAAAAGAGTAAAAGAGTTCGCTTTTGCTCGCGGCCACCACGCCCGGCACGAAGAGCCGGAGGCCCCGAGGCGATTTCTTACAATCGCCCGAGAGGCAGTGGCGTCCTGTAATAATGGACAAATGGAGTAAAAGACATTTACTGTCGTAGTTTGCTTACTTATACACGACTACTGTTACTAAGGAAGAATCTTTTAAAAAATGTTAATTTACGAAATGTAAGAGAATTTTGTTAAGAAATGCAACAGAACAAAAGTGTGTTACTGTTTGAAATTATCCTGGCGCCGGTGTTGCCCGATTATGTAATATAAAATTTTTAGGATTGCCTGATGTAGAAACATTATTCACTCAGACTCATATATTGACCCAAAGGCATTTAGTACGTCTCATTTGCGAAAATAGATATAAAATTATTGAACAAAAATAGTTTAGACTTGTATGGTATTACATCTTATTCTTTTTATTATGAATGTTTGTATTAGCACATATTTCTTATAATTTATGTCATAAATTCTGACATTATCTACAATCCACGTTATATTTGTTTTACTTATACACAACCACTATCTTAACTAGTTGTGCTTTATGGCAAATTGCTGGAACTTCCCGTACCCCTTAAATTGAAATGTTTAAAACTCAGAAATGGAAAAATTATATTTACTTTGAGATTTTTTTTTAGTTTTTTTGTAAATTTTAAAATTATTTGAAAAATGTGAAAATTGAAAAAATTGATCTTGAAAATACTGATTTATATCGAAAACTTGAAATTTTTGTTGAAATTTTTTTCTGAAAATTTTGAAATTTGTTAAAAGTCTTTGATACCCAGTCAGGTCGGTTGTTTTACATTGTCGAAAATGTCTAATGGCATATTTTTAAACTTTTTTCTTATGGATCTCCGAAACCGCTGGATTTGCCACGATTTGATCAACTATTTATTACGTCAATATGAGTGGAAAGTTTTGTGAATCATTCAAATCGGATGCTCTGTTCTCTCAAAAACTCAAGTTCTATTTTATGCACTCTTTGCTCCGTATCTCCGAAACGGCTGGACTTGTCTTTGACAAAAACTAATCAGCACATCTCCCCATCAATAGGAATCGAATGCTTATTGAATAATTCAAATCGGTTGATCCGTGTTCCTGAAAACGCGGACGATTACTTACAACATGTAAGAAAACAAGAGTGGTCCATGTCTGGAATTTTCATGACAGCAGTGTTGCCCGATTGGGTAAACAGAATTATTAGTATTGCCCGGTGCTGCAACAGTATCAATAAGTAATTATTTATAAATAAGTACCTTCTCAAGTTTTACCACATCTTGGTCATTATTATATACAAATGTTTCAATAGTTATCATTCTTATTTTGTAATACGACACTAAATTATATAATTATCAAGTTTATTATAATATTAATCATCATAGAAACATAACTTAAATAAATTTAAAAAACTAAAGATAGTCCGCAAGCCTTGATATTTTCCAGCAAAGGAAACAAATATGAAAAATACAATATTAATTATATAAATCAAAATATCTTGCTACAGTAGAATTCAGAGTAAGTTAGATAATTTAAAGTACAAGTGTTGTGCCATCAGGCAACCCTAAGTTTAGGGTTTGATTGTGCATCATTGGAAGTAATTTCCTTAACAAATGAGAACTATAGCAGTTTTTATATTCTGGTTTTTACATAAAAGTAAATAATAGCGATGAAAATTCCAAACAACCTGTATATTATAAAACTTTGTCTATTGCAAAATATCAAACAAAGGCTTTAGAACATTTTAGAGTTGTCTCCCCTAAAGTCAGCGAGTAAGAGAGACTTTGTCTTCGTAAAATCTTGTGATTGAAACGGCATTTAGTCCTTGTCAAATTACTAGTGCTTGAAGTGAATTTTGGTCTTTATATAGTTGCCAGATGTATGTCATACATATTGTTGTGCTATCAGCGTGAAAACACATAAATTATTATAGATTCATAAGATTAATACATGAAGCATGTTAATCAAACTCTAACAACTATATACCAAGTCACTTTAAGTTTATTTAATAAAATATCTGATACTAAAACGAATATTATGTAATTTTTTGTAATATGTTTTCTTGAGCGTCCGTGGTAGAAGAGAGCCATCCTTATCCTCCTCAAACGGATTTCGCTTAGAAAGGGCTTCGGAAGTCTTTGGAAGGCTCTGGCTTACTTGCCTGTGCCTAGACCCATAGACACGTTCTTGATAAGAGTTGCGAATAGATTTTCAAAATTGGCGCAACAGCATCTTTAGTGAAATTTATTTTTATCTAATTATTTTATTACCTACGCACTGTATTTCTATAAAGTCGCAGAAATGATTTCGTGTTCCGAGCGATCCGTGGTCTCGATTCCTCCGATCGACGTGTGTTGTGTGTTGTGTGTATCGAGTCTCGAGCGCGGCCGGTGGGAACGTACTTCACACGCGGCAACACCAACACCAAAACCAGCAATCGATACACACGTGAATATTGCAAATTTATACCAACATTTATAGAAATATACAAATGTGAGCAAATATTTATTTACAAGCTCTCGGAATAGGAAATCGGATTTAGGCCGATCTCGAATTGTACACATTGAGAGATATGGATATAGATAAGTAGAGTCCAGGGAGGGCTCGAGGATATATAACACATTGGAACTAATTCTTATACATTTTGGAAATATCGTTACTACTAGGAATGCAATATCGGTATACCGGTATGCCGAATTACCGGTGGAACCACCCGATTTTTCGGCGGTATTTTTGCCGGTAGTTATTCCAAAAATACCGGTATTTCGGTATTTTTACATAAGCGCTATTTGATACATAATACCCCAAAAGTTTAAATTTCTCGGAACAAATTTATCTTTAAATTCCATAATCGCATAACCAGCTATATCTTCAAGTGATTCTATAAGATAAACAAATATTATTTCAACTCGTCATTAAACTGAATATTTATTGCTTTCCAAAGGGCTTCATATCGTGTTACAATAAATAGAATTGTACTGATAGATAATGATGTTTGTTTTTTCTTTTGTAAAAATGTAACGGTTTTTTTTTAGTGATATTTGCCCCAAAATGTTTTGTATCATACAGATTACCCCTGCATAATCTTTATTTTTTTTTGTAACTTTATACATATAATTATGATAATTACTAAATATTTTTGCTTCTTATTACAATTATAAAA
>NW_020539726.1:41120486-41136331 GCF_003426905.1 Ctenocephalides felis | reverse complement strand
GGAATAATTTTGAGTATTTTGTTTATTATTATTTGCTTTTATTTTATATTAAATCATCATACTACGGATATCATTTTAATGTAAATTCTATCCTTTGCACTCTTATTTATTTAAATTTATGTTATTATTTATCAATATTGCTAGATGTTAAATTATTTAACAGTTGTAATAAATATTGTAATTAAAAAAAATTGAATATCACCACGTATCACCAGAAGGAAGGGAGAGTCCAAAAATCCTTAAAAAATCTATCACGTAACTAATGGACGCCCACTAAATGCTTTTTTCTTTATTGTTAGCTTTGTAAACTAGTAGGTACATTTGGCCAACTACAACTCACTTAATTTTTCTTCTATCTAATCGCTCATTTTGTCCCAGTCAATATCAATTAATTTTTATATGTAGTACTAGACCAGGATTCGAACTGTATACCCCTGATTTTACAAATCGAATGCTTAACAACTTGCCAATGGCTGGCAGTAATTGTTTGCTAATATAATATTTATTATATTGATATTTTATACTATCTTACCTTTTGGACAGTGACACTGGTAAGTTAGGGAATCCACTTGTCTGCAGGTGCCCCCATTCTGACAAGGCGAAGGCGAGCAAGGAATGTACTCGCTCTCGCAGTCCTGGCCTGTGTAACCTGGATCGCAGATGCACCTGAAAAAAAAGACCATATTAGTAATTTGTTAGTCTAAATTAGAGATGGGCTTATCATATCCGAATCCGGATCGGTTAGGATTTTACTCCGCTTCAGAGAGGAGTTATATCGACTTAACAACTTCACAACTCCGAGAAGTTTGAAACATAATAATTGAAAACTTTGAAACATAATAATTGACACAAATGTGTTTTCTGGTGTGCTGTTAACATATCTATGAGGATTTATTAAGACTTTGGAAATAGTTTACAAATAGTTCAAACATTTTTTTCATCTACCTACATATATATAAAATAAAACGATATAATAAACGATTTTTCATTTTTTTCCTGACGATATAACTCCCAAACGTCACAAACCGATTTCGACAATTTTGCATTCGTTGGAAAGGGGTCGGGCTCCGCAAGGTTTATAGCTAAGAAAATTAGTTGTGCACCGTAATTAAAAATTCGAGTAATGAGATTAGTGAGAATTATCATAATTATGCTTGGTTAAGTCAACGAGCAATTCTTGCCGCAAAGAATAATGCTGTACACGCACTGAATTTCACCATTCAATCAAAAATTGCTGGCGATTTGGTGACATACCAATGATTCCGACTGGTCTTCCGTTTGACTTCAAACGATTGCAATTTCCAGTTTGCCATGTGTTCGCAATAACAAGTCTCAAGGCCAAACGCTTAGTGTTTGCGGGATAAATTTCAAAAAGATTATTTAGAAAATCATTGTTTTTTACATGGGCAGTTATACGTTGCCTGTTCACGAGTTGGAAAACCATATGCTTTGTTGTGTTAACGTCAGACCAGAAAACAAAAAATGTGTTTACCAAAGAGCACTTCAATGAAACGGATAATTGCGGATTCACTTTCATTTACTCAAAGAAGTTCAGCTAAAAAAAACTTCATTTTTGTAATCGAAATAAATTCATTGCTGTTGTGTAATGAAATCAAATTTTTCCTTTTCAAATATAAAACAAACAAAAAAATTCTTCATCTTTCTCACGAAACCATCTGGTGGCAAAACGGAGTTCGTCGGGTTTGCTAGTTTTATATATTAATTTACTATTTTGTGCATTTCAATATGTATACAAATCCCAAATTGACAAAAAACTTGGAAATCAAAATCAGTTTTGTAATTAGTTTTGAAGAGAAAATATAGAATTCTTTGAATATGTTTATTTTATATGGAAATAATGCTGTGAACCTTATATATGAAATAAGAACAAATCTTTGTGTACAATATTTTTCACAAATTCATAATACCTCACATTCTTTTATTATTTCCCTTACGAGAATTAATTATACATTAGGTAGTTTGATTAGCATACTGTTACTTTTACACAATTATAAAATCATAATTGTGTAAAAGTTATAATGTAATACTACAGATTTTTTAGTTGGTTGTATACCATTGAAAGAGCTCATTTACGGACAAACATTATCGTATACAGAAAATAGAATACAAAATAGCATTATTTTGAGACATTATATACCCAAAAAGTCCTAAAACTGCCTGTAAGACGAGGAAAAAAAAACACTTCTTTCGACTCGAATCTTTGGTATTAGTAAAAAATCTCAAGCAAATATCTGCACATGTTAAGAGATTTAGTATCAATTTAGTAAAGTCGGATATGACAAATCCTGTGAGACATCTCCACTAGGATTCACTCCAAGGGAGGAGTTGTATCGGAGTGATAACTCCGGAGTGAGTTACCCATCTCTAGTCTAAATTATTTTGAACATGAGAAAGTTAATGCCTAAAATTCCCTTAACAGTATCTGTGATATTCTATTACTACTACGGCCATGTGATTTCTTCTCGATGTGTAACTGCGAAGCTGCACAGTCGATCACAAGATGATGATGATAATTCCGACAGCAACAATAAGACACGATCGACGACAAAACAGAAGAAAACGTCGAGGAAGCAATAAAATAATAACATTAGTTGTAACTTGTAACAGCAACGTGTCATTAGGAGTTTATCGATGTTTATGAGGCGAACGGTGAATTCTTGGATGATAGAAGACAATTGTATGATGTGGGAGTACATGTCGACAATGTTTTGGTTATAGTTCACATTTTGGAGGTTATGGGCTTAGACTTTCACTGCCCTGTATGAATGTGCACATGAATTTTTCTTATACTAGTTCAATGAGTTCAGTAGTTCACGAGCATGGGGATAAACATAGAACAAATGCCCTTTACTCTGTTAGTGTTTTCGGCATATCACAGATGGTGCTAGTGTGCTTCTTAAAACACAGTCTCTCTAGATATAGTACACGTACTTTAAACGTTCAAGAACCAATTTTATATATTGAAATACATATATATTTTTTGAATGAAACAAATGTTTATTTGTTTCTTATAATATAATTTTTCAACATTATTGTAATTTTGTTGAAAATATATTTTCCACGCGTATATTTTGTTCTCATTTCATTAGTCAAACAAATCAGGTTTATCTTTTCTACATTATCTTATATATAAATTCCTCTGTAATAATGTATGTAAAGATACTCCTCCTAAACAATTATTCGGATTTTGCTAAATCTTTACAAAATTTGTTAAGGGATTTCTTAGGATTTTTTGAAATATAGAAGTATAGTTAGATTGTAGAAATATATGGCAAAAATTACAAAAAACCGCTTATCATTGATTGACATTGAACATATTTGAGGCATTGTTTGACAAACAAATGAGATCTGTCACCTGCCAAAAATTTTTTTCTTTCAATTTTCAATTTCTTTATGAGTCTAGACAATATTAGAATATAATAAATTCATGATTATGAATTAAAAAATTAAAATAATATAAGATACAGTATATGTTTGGTAAATAAAATTATATAATACAATTTGGTAGATTCTTTTTTTAACTAATGCGGTCGTGTTTTGCCTTACTTAACTAAACCACAATACAAAAAAAAAATTACTTATTAAAAAAAATTATTTAGAAGTTTCATTGTGTCAAAAATTCATATGTTTAGAATTGGATACGAAATATTAACTCAAGTCAATAGAATGTTTTTGGTCTGAATTTTTGTACTGTGCTCCAATTTGCATGAAATTTTAGATTAATTAGGTTCATCTTACTCTCAAGTTCAAAAGTGAAAATAATTTAGACTCCTTTGCCACTTCCCGGGGAATGACATTCCTTCTCCGTGGTGTATTTTTATTTTTTTCAAAATAACGTCGGATATCGATAGAAGTATAGGTGATTAAAAATTGGAACTTTTAAATTATAGCCCGTTAGTAAGCCCCCTACAATATTTATTTACGGAGTTGACGATAATAAAGATATGTCAAATCAATTAAATAATATAATTCCACACGATCAATATTTCCTGAGAAGTTTAGCTAGCAATACATTTAAAATTCTATGTAATTCTGTAGACCATTTTCGAACTTTATCCAGACATCTAAAAAAAAACTAACGCCGTATATCATAAATATCAATTGAAAGAAGAGAAGGCTTATTATAGGGTTGTTTTTAGAAATGTACACTATAGACATGGGTACAAAACGTCTGCCGGTCAGCTAGTATATTTATATAAATCTTATCTAGAATTAAGCCTAAGGGTAAATTTATCATATCTATGATATGCTGAAAGAATTAAAATTGATGTAATTTCGTTTGTTTATATATGTTCATGAGTGTCCTTTAGGAGCTTTATTGCAATGTGGTAAAAATGCTTTGTCTTATGTTTTTTGGCAACTTTGAAGACAATGTTAAAAATGACTTGTCTTATGCTTTTCGGCAACTTTGAATGCAAAATTTCAAGCCTTTGGTAATACTCTCACCAAAATAATTTAACATAAATTAGGTCTAGACCTTTTATCATCCAGCAATCCAAGTAAAAACAATGTAAACTTTACCAAAGTCTATATTTGTTGTACTTAATAACTGGAAAGATCTTCCAATACAACTTGAATTGAATTACAACGTTCTTGATATAACAAACTGAATCCAAAAATATTGTTTTATGTTATTTGATCGAGTAATTACATTAAATTCCAACACATGAAATAAACATCATCCAACTCCCCAGTTCGAGTACTAATTTCAGAGTCTTATCGTTGCAATAAAATTTGATAAAAATTTAGCAAGCAAATACATATATAATCTAACATTACAATTTATTCAAAAAAAAATATTTGGAAAAATCTTCCTTTTTCGCCAATTCCATTACTGTCGACGTTGACTTTTATTTTATTCCATCTTTTTGTACCATCGTCATTTTACAAAGTTTCCCAGAAACGTTGAAATTTTTATCAACAAATCTACCTCTGAAAACTGGAATTTCTAGTACCGTAGGACAAGTGCGAGTAGAGTACTTCTACATACTATTAATAGTACAGCACCATAACATCACAAGGTAACAACGACACAGGTATTAAGACATAAAACTATTTTGCATACGATTTCCCACAAGGCCCAAGAAGGATTTTCCCAGGGGATGGATGGAGACACAGGTACAGGTTAGATATGAAGGAATTGAAATTGCATAAAATTATTGGTCAATTTGCTGCTCATGGAATACAATGTTTAGTGACGACTATCATTACGTCGTTTATAGATCTTATATATAACATATATAAATGATGAGATAAACGACAAATGTACTTTCTCAGATTGTTTGCCTGTGCAAAGAATCGGCATGGAAGACGTGGATCAAAATATCTATTTTTTTTATTTCTAGATACCTAAATAGGGGCCGTTCAAGTATTACGTAAGCACTATAGGAGGGCGGGGGGGTTATTGATTTGCTTATTTTGCTTATTTTTGGTAAGAAATTTGCTTACTTTTGATGACAAAGGAGAGGGGGGGGGGTAAATAATTGTAATAAATCGGCTTACGTAATACTTGAACGATCCCATATGTCCTAATATCCTTAATTCTAAGTTATAACAAATTATACAACTGCAATTGAAATCATTTCTAAAAAGCTGAATTGAGAGACCGATTCTGCCTCATAACAGAAAAATGTTATGGCAACACCATGTTACGTTTCAACTTCCATACATTATGCTACTGAATCATACTGTCAAATTGTTGTGTATTTGCTGTTCATTCAGGCGTTTTACGCATAAACTGCAACGTCACTCGTATGTTATGAAGCCGAGTCAGAAAGACCCTGTTATCTAAGATCATTTTTTTGACTTATGTGCGGTTTCTATGTTATGTTTTCTATCTGACAACCTGAGAAATACGCCTGACTGCACACCAACCACATGGCTTTTGTCAATATTTAGTATGGAAAGTTCTTCATAACATGGCCTTGCCATAACATTTTTCTGATATGCGGCAGAATCGGTCCCTAGGTTGTCTCTTTGGTTACTAGAAACTAAAGTGAACCTCAGTGAAATATCTTATGTTCCCCATATGAAATAATCGCAGTTATAGTTATCGAAATTTGTAATTAAAATCTAAAATCGAATTAAATTAACGTGAATTATAATTAAATTAAAATGTCTTTTCCAATAAAAAATGGCAAGGCAAGAAATTTATTCAAACACAAAGTCTAAAAAAAATCATTCTAAGTTTCGTTTTTCTAAATAAATTTTAACGTTAGATTTATAAATGTATTAACAAAATGAGGATTTGTCACGTTTTTCCTTGCTAAATTTTTATAAATTTTTATTTTTAACTTCCCTTAACCTTAAGCGTAAGATATTATAATCGTCCTAAAATCAATTTTTTTTACATGAGAGGTTTCGCAACATATTGGCATATCTCAGAAAAAAATGATGTGTGTGTATACAATATTTTGTATCTCAGATTAACCCATTTGAATTATTCAAAAACATTCGATTTGTATTGATAAGGAGACGTGCTAATTAGTTTTTGGCAAAGACAGGTCCAGTAATTTCAGAAATACGGAACAAAGAATGCAGAGAATAGAAATTAAGTTTTTGAGAGATTTGAATGATTCGAAAAACATTTTGCTTGTATTGACAATGTAAAAAAAAGATCAGTTTTTGAGAAAGGTTTTTTTTTACAAATGTCAAGCAAATATGTATATTTTTTTGAATATCGAAAATGATTGGGATTTTAATTTTAATTTTAGCTTAAATTCCAAAGCTCGCTTACATACTTGAGATAAATAATTTTAACTTTGCAATTCATTTTATATAATTCTTAAAAATATGACATAAGGTCCTTCATTTTGACTCTGCTTGACTACGTTTCGTTTCTTTACTTTTCATATTAACATATATAAACGTCCAATTTATAAGCTGTTATATTTCGTCTATAAAATACGAATATTGTAAGTTTCAGTATTTATAATAAACTATTTGAAGACATTTAAAATTCATCGAATATTTCGTACGGTACGGTACCAGAAATTCCAGCAATTTGCCACTAGTTCATAATTTTATTGAGAAATTTTTTTCACAAGTACTAAATATTATTATTTTCTATTGACTTAAATTATCTCAGTTTTGTTCTTAATCGTGTTAATCTATCAATAATTTATAAATGTATATACGATATGAAGATCTGTAACTTTTTTCCTTGTTAATTTTTTATCAAATTTTACTTTTACTTTATCTACCGTTTGTATTAAAAGGCTCTGAATTTTGTATTCAAATTGTGAAAACTGTAATGTAATAACTTTCATACTTGTATAATTAACTATATTGAAACAAACTAATATAAATATATATATGCAATATATGTGATAATGATGATATTCCCAGAATAGGTGTATACAATTTATGTAAAAATCAATGTATGTATTTAAGTCAAATAAAGCAAAGTTTCAAATTAAAATTTGTTTTTAATGTAATCAATAAAATGAGAGTTCAAGCATATACTTGACATAAGTTAAATTATTCATATATGTATATCGTTCCATTTCGGGCCCCACGACCTGCGAATGTCCTTCACCCGATCAACAGGTCGTTCGGTCGTAGTTTAAACTTTTTTATGCAGCGACGAAGAAACCGAGAACGACTTCGACTTCGACTTCGACTCGAACAAGAAGAACTTAAGAACTAAGAACCAACCAGAGAAACATCAGATTCGAGACAAAGTGTTGTACGTACGCTGATAGTGGACGAACGACCAAGAACAAGACAATAGACAGAGAGCCAACGACAATGAAAAAAAAAAATGAGTAAATGAATGTGCCCGCACCTACAAGCATACAATGTTTTCTATGGTATGCCAAAATGGCAATTATCATTTGAAGCAGAACATGTTCCGACATATTTGAATCAGAAGTTCCAGGTTCGATACCGTTTTGAACAGCCTGATGTCAAGCAGTAGTGACATCGACTTTCTTTAAAAAATATAGATAGAAATATATTTCCAACTGAAACTGAAACCTAACTCGGCATTGCTACATGTAGCCTACATCAATAGAAAGATACATCAGTAATACTATAATAATAGATTTAGGACATCCTTTGCCATTTATAAAGCAATGTCATTGAGAAGTCGGTTTTTAAATAAAAAAACTTGATTATGATTGAAGTTCAAGGGTTAAGGATACATTGACTTATTAAGTTTTACTCAAATTATGCGCAAAATTAGGAAACAAATTGTGTCTGGACCAATGACTTTTCTAGAAAATTATGATGTTGAAAACAAATCTTTAGTTCAAAAAATAATGTTGTTTCATTCTAAAATACACAAATGTTCAAATTATTATTATGTAAATACATAATATATTTATGTTAAAGTGGGTAATTTATAGTAATCGCAAAAAAATCGAAAATGAAAATTTTTATATATCTTTACGTTTCACAGGTTTCTGAACATTTTGGCATACATTTGAACTAGTTGGTTTGGTATTTAGCCTTGAGGCAAATTACATGAACTTCCCGATATGTGTAAATAATCGACTTGATCAAAAAAATGTGTAAATAATATACTTCATCAATCCTACTTTAAAAAAAAACGATAATAATTTTAGCAAAGTTTGACGAATTTTTAAAATTAAACTACTTGTTGTAAGGCCGTAATATTACAGTAAGTTCTATAAGACCATGATGTATATTGCCAAAAAAAGTTCCATGAAAAAAGGCTTAAATTTTTTTTTAACAGTTAATTACAAGAAAACGGCTCGGTAGATTTTCACCTAAAATTAATCAGCATCATTCCCAAATGATATCTTTCGAACAGTTTTTGATTTTTCAAAATTGGTTCGGTAGGATGAGCTTAAATGTGGACGAAAAGTTCAACACTTTTTTTCAAATTACGAAGAAAAAGAAACGTTGGCAGATCGTTGCACAAAACTGACAAACGATAGTCCTCACCGAAATACATCAATTAAATTTCCAAAATCGGTTTAGGCGTTTTTGAGAAAACGTCGATCAAAAGTCTAATTTTGACAAATTCCAAAAAGACCATACTGATTTTTGCAAACTTTGACGATTTTTAAAGTTGAACCAGTTGTCGTAGGGCCGTAAATTTTAGTATGACCTAGAAAACTATGGTATCTTTCGTCAAAAAAATAATCATAGAAATCGTCAAAATTTTTTTTTAAAAACTTTATTACAAGAAAACGGCCCGGCCGATCTTTACCAAAAACTAATCAGCACGATTCCCAACCAATATCTATCTAACGGTTTTTGAATTTTCAGAATCGATTCAGAATTGCGGGCTAAAACGTGGACGAAAAATTTTTCACTTTTCTGCAATTTACAAAAAGAAACGGCCCGGCCGATCGCCGCACAAAACTCAGAGACGATAGTCCTCATCGAGATACATCAAATGGCTTTTAAATTTTTGAAATCGGTCTAACCGTTTGGATGGAGAAAACGTCGATTTACGGCAAAAAATCTGTTCACACACACACACACACATACTTTTTCCAAATTTGGTCTCATTCGATTCAGAATGGCTCGAAACGTCGAGAAAACATAAAATTAGCGAATCGGATTTTTTGATGAAAACATAAACTTCTCCTTCGGGAAGTTAATTAATGTGTTATTAGGAATAATGTGTTATTAGGAAAAAACGGCTGATTCGATATTCACCAAAAACTAAACAAGACTACTGATAAAAATGATATCTTTAAAACTATTTTCAAATTTTATAAATCCGCGCAGGCTTTTTTGCTAAAGCGTCGGATCTTAACAAATGCCAGGAAAGCTCATAAATTTTTCAAAGTTTGATGGTTAAGTTGACTTATTGTAGGATCGTAATACTTTTAGTATGTTCTGTAAAGACAATGACATATATCGTAAAAAAAAATTCAAGTAAATTGTCGAACAGTAATATTTAACAAAAAAAATTACAAAAAAGCTATCTTTACCGAAAATTAATCGATTTTTAGAATCGTTGTTAAATTTTCAAAATGGATTCAGTGTTGTGAGCTGAGCCGTGGACAAACATTTTTATCTTTTTCCTAAATTTAAAATTTTTCTAATCAGTTTAGTAGTTTATGGGAAAACGTCGATGAAGGTCTAATTTTGACTGAAAAGCATTATTAGTATTTTTCAAACTTTGATGAATTTTTAAAATTAAACTACTTGTAGTAAGACCATGATGTATATCGCCAAAAAAAGTTCCATGAAAATCGGCTTATTTTTTTTCAACAGTTAATTACAAGAAAACGGCTCGGTAGATTTTCACCAAAAATTTATCAGCATCATTCCCAAATGATATCTTTCGAACAGCTTTTGATTTTTTAAAATCGGTTCGGTAGGATGAGCTTAAATGTCGACGAAAATTTAACACTTCTTTTCAACAGTTAATTACATGAAAACGGCTCGGTAGATTTTCACCTAAAATTAATCAGCACCATTCGCAAATGATATCTTTCGAACAGTTTTTGATTTTTTTAAATCGGTTTGGTAGGATGAGCTTAAATGTCGACGAAAATTTAACACTTTTTTTCAACAGTTAATTACAAGAAAACGGCTCGGTAGATTTTCACCTAAAATTAATCAGCATCATTCCCAACTAATATCTTTCGAACAGTTTTTGATTTTTTAAAATCGTTCGGTAGGATGAGCTTAAATGTGGACGAAAAGTTTTTTTTAAATTACAAAGAAACGGCTTGGCAGATCATTGCACAAAACTGACAAACGATAGTCCTCACCGAAATACATCAAATGGCTTTTAAATTTCTAAAATCGGTTCAGGCGTTTTTGAGAAAACGTCGATCAAAAGTCTAATTTTGACAAATGCCAAAAAGACCATACTGATTTTTGCAAACTTTGACGAATTTTTAAAGCTGAACCAGTTGTCGTAGGGCCGTAATATTTTAGTATGATCTAGAAGACTATGGTATCTATCGTCAAAAAAATAATCATAAAAATCGTCGAAATTTTTTTTTTAAAAACTTTATTACAAGAAAACGGCCCGGCCGATCTCTACCAAAAACTAATCAGCACGATTCCCAACCAATATCTTTCGAACGGTTTTTGAATTTTCAAAATCGATTCAGAATTGCGGGCTAAAACGTAGACGAAAAATTTTTCACTTTTCTGCCATTTATGAAGAAACGGCTTGGCCGATCGTCGCACAAAACTGACAAACAATAGTCCTCGTCGAGATACATCGAATGGCTTTTACATTTTTGAAATCGACCCAGCCGTTTTCGAGAAAACGTCGATTTACGGCAAAAAATCTGTTCACATACACACACACACACACACACACACATACTTTTTCCAAATTTGGTCTCAATCGATTCAGAATGGCTTGAAACGTCGAGAAAACATAAAATTAGCGAATCGGGTTTTTTGATGAAAACATAAACTTCTCCTTCGGGAAGTTAAAAAATTGATGTATGTGTGTTTGTATGTATGTGTGTGCGTGTGTATGTCGGATACAAATTTTCGTCGACGATTTCGAGAACACCGATCAACCAATTTCAATAATTCAAAAAACAATCGATTCCAATTGATAAAAAGACGTGCTGATTAGTTTTTGGCGAAGGCAGGTCTAGCCGTTCTAAAGATACGGGGCAAAAAGTGCCAAAAACGGTAACTCAGTTTTTAAGAGAACGGAGCGTCCGATTTAAATAATTCAAAAAACATTTTACTTATATTAACAGGATGAAGAATGGATCAAAATTTCATGAAGGCAGGTCTAGTGGTTTTGGAGATTTAGTGAAAAAAGTAAAAAAATGCCATTTGGCGGTCAAAAATGACCATTAGACATATGCACATCAAATTATTAGATATTTTATAGAGATTTTAACAATAAGTATAAATTTTGCTTGAATTCCTATGGGTTCTGTACCAATGTTTATCCGTTAGACGGCGACGCGGCGCTTACGCGCTTCTATATTTCGTCTCTATGTAGTTAAAGCAGTACGATTGCTTTGAAAGAATGTTCAAAATTTAAAAAAAACAATCAAAATACAAAAAAAATCAAAAAACAAAAAAATCATTTTTTTCAAAAAAGTCAAAGTTTTTCAAAAATTTCAAAACTTCTAAAAAATCGTATTTTTTCAACGTTTCGCAAAGTTTTGTTTAATAATTTAGTATTCCGGTACGGGAAGTTCCAACAATTTGCCTTAAGGCACAATGCCATACACCACTACTAGTTATTTATAATATTGATATGTAGCGTTAACGTCCTCTATATTATTATTATTATTGTTTTCGTTGTTATTATTATTGTTATTGCCAGCTCTCCAACTAAATCTCAAGACATAACAGCGAAGAAAGAGTAAGACTGTGAGCATCACAAAGAGAGTCAATAACCTCACATCAACCGACTAACTCGCTTAAGATTCAGTGGTGCTCATTACAAAGTTAACTCTTTTATCTAACAATAAGAAAAAACTTAAAAATTTCTCAAAAATTATAATAGACCTCCACCTGCACCAAATAGACTTTTGATAGCAGACGATTGGCCGTAAAATGATTTTTGTTAAAAAAATCTATATCTAGAAATAATTTGCTTCTGTCACCTGAAAATATCAAATTTTCTTCTTCCATTTATTTTAACAGTTTTCCCTTAATATATTCTTTATCTCCTTTGTGTACAATGTTTCACTGTACATTTACCACATTTATCTTTCTCTACGAGGAGCCCTACCTTTTTATGCGTACCCCCTTGTCCCTCGTCCCCTGCCCCCTTGCCTATCTCTTTCGACAACAAGTGTATGTATGTATGTATAATTATTACCACTTGGCAGGCAGATGTAATAATTTTTAATAGAGTCTCATTCCGCGTAAAACGCAATGACTCCGACTTATGACTTGGTGAGCCGGTCAGTCGAGTCAAGGGGGTCACAGTCAGGGGCTCCAGCAGACGAGGAAATTATTAGAATTAGAAATATACTTGGGGGCATAAAACTCACAATTAGATAGTTGAGAGCCTAATTTTTAGTTAACAATCACATACGGTTTTTTCAATTTTTTCCATTGATTTCTACAATCTAACTATATTTCTATGAATCAAAAAATCCTGAAAAATTCTTTAACAAACTCTAAAAAGATTTATCAAATTCCGAATAATCATTTAGGAGGAGTATATTTACATACATCATCACAGAAGAATTCTATATATAAGATATAATTGTGATTGAGAAAGGCATTTGTGGTAATAACTTATTGCCACAAATGCCGAGCTTATTACGATTATTCGGATTTTGATAAATCTTTCTGAAGTTTGTTAAGGAAATTTTCTAAGATTTTATTAATTATAGAAATATAGTTTGACTTGAAAATATTTGAGACACTGTTTGGCATTGAAAACAAATGAAAACTGTCATCTGTCAAAAATTTCATTTCATTTATGAGCCTAGACAATATTAGAATATGTATAATAAATTCATGATTATGAATAAAAAGAATGAAATGTCTACCACAAATACCTTTCTCAATCACAATTATATCTTATAAATAAAATTCTTCTGTAATGATGTATGTAAATATACTCCTCCTAAACGATTATTCGGATTTTGATAAATCTTTCTGAAGTTTGTTAAGGGAATTTTTTAGGATTTTTTTAATTATAGAAATATAGTAAGATTGTAGAAATAAATGAAAAAAAATGAAAAACCAACATATCATTGTTTGACATTGAAAATATTTGGGACATTGTTTGGCATTGAAAACTAATGAAAACTGTCATCTATCAAAAATTTCAATTTACTTATGAGCCTGGACAATATTAGAATATGTATAATAAATTCATGATTATGAATAAGAAGAATGAAATGTCTACCACAAATACCTTTCTCTATCACAATTATATCTTATATATAAAATTCTTCTGTGATGATGTATGTAAATATACTCCTCCTAAACGATTATTCGGATTTGGATAAATATTTCTGAAGTTTGTTAAGGGATTTTTTTAGGATTTTTTTTAATTATAGAAATATACTATATACTAGATTGTAGAAATAAATAGAAAAAATAGCAAAAAAACGACAAGTTATTGTTTGACATTGAAAATATTTGAGACATTGTTTGGCATTGAAAACAAATGAAAACTGTCATCTGCCAAAAATTTCAATTTATTTATGAGCCTAGACAATATTAGAATATGTATGATAAATTCATGATTATGAATAAGAAGAATGAAATGTCTACCACAAATACCTTTCTCAATCACAATTATATCTTATATATGAAATTCTTCTGTGATGATGTATGTAAATATACTCCTCCTAAACAATTATTCGGATTTTGATAAATATTTCTGAAGTTTGTTAAGGGATTTTTTTAGGATTTTTTTAATTATAGAAATATAGAAAGATTGTAGAAATAAATGGAAAAAATTGCAAAAAAACAACATATTTGAGACACTGTTTGGCATTGAAAACAAATGAAAACTTTCACCTGCCAAAAATTTCATTTCATTTATGAGCCTAGACAATATTAGAATATGTATAATAAATTCATGATTATGAATAAGAAGAATGAAATGTCTACCACAAATACCTTTCTCTATCACAATTATATCTTATATATAAAATTCTTCTGTGATGATGTATGTAAATATACTCCTCCTAAACGATTATTCGGATTTGGATAAATATTTCTGAAGTTTGTTAAGGGATTTTTTTAGGATTTTTTTTAATTATAGAAATATACTATATACTAGATTGTAGAAATAAATAGAAAAAATAGCAAAAAAAACGACAAGTTATTGTTTGACATTGAAAATATTTGAGACATTGTTTGGCATTGAAAACAAATGAAAACTGTTATCTGCCAAAAATTTCAATTTATTTATGAGCCTAGACAATATTAGAATATGTATGATAAATTCATGATTATGAATAAGAAGAATGAAATGTCTACCACAAATACCTTTCTCAATCACATTATATCTTATATATGAAATTCTTCTGTGATGATGTATGTAAATATACTCCTCCTAAACAATTATTCGGATTTTGATAAATCTTTCTGAAGTTTGTTAAGGGAATTTTTAGGATTTTTGAATTAAGAAATATAGTAAGATTGTAGAAATAAATGGAAAAAATGCAAAAAACGACATGTCAGTGTTTGACATTGAAAATATTTAAGACACTGTTTGGCATTGAAAACAAATGAAAACTGTCATCTACCAACAATTTCAATTTACTTAGAAGCCTAGAACAATATTAGAATATGTATAATAAATTCATGTTATGAATAAGAAAAATAAAATGTCTACATTATTATTGCCAAAAAGCAGCTGAGATGTGCCAGAAATTAAAATAATATAAAATACAGTATATGTATGGCAGATGAATGATACACATATGAACAGGATTTGACATATTAATTCACTTAAAATATCAAATTAAGTAATAATCAGTACTTTGAATGCGAGCGCACGCCTTAGGGGGCGCCAACACAAGATTCGGATATGAAATTTTCAATATAGGTTTTTCTTTCAATATCATTCAAGAAAATATATAATTTTTTGCATATTTCGCTAATATTTGCACAATATTTTTAAAATAAGTTAAAAATTTCACTTTAAAACAAGAAATGGGAAAGTAAAGATAAAAAAATACAATTCGGCCTTACGATATCAATTAGGAGAAGTTTAAGATGCAATATTGGATATCATAAATAATAAAAAATAAATCAAAATAATTCAACATGAAATACCAGTGTTTGTGTTATGGTCACGATAACGAAAGGCTAGATTTTTTTGCTCCTATGATTTGCTCAATAGAATAAATCGCATAAATGCCAAAAATAAACAAGTAAAATGTTTCAAAAGCCCAATATTAATAAATGATAATACATTTAAAAATAAA
>NW_020539726.1:41102929-41119486 GCF_003426905.1 Ctenocephalides felis | reverse complement strand
TATTAGCCACCTCCATTGTTTTATTCAAATTACGCTTCTACAAAAATTTAAAAAATGTAAAGTTCTACGCGATTTTGAAATAATATCTCACCTTTTCGACAAACCTACTGATTAGCACGAAATTTTCAAGACTAAGACTGGTCAAATCGGTTTAGCCGTTTTCGAGTTTTGGCGGATCATTTTATCGAGAGCTCCATTTTTATATATAAAAATATGTAAATGCATTCTATAATTTTGTAATATAATTTTGGTTTTGTTTAGGTTCTCCTTGTGAGCACGATGGTATATGTGTCAACACACCAGGATCATTCGCTTGCAACTGTTCGAGAGGATTCACAGGACCCAGATGTGAAATCAATGTGAATGAATGTGAATCGCATCCTTGCAGAAATGAAGGATCTTGTTTGGATGATCCAGGAACATTCAGATGTGTCTGCATGCCAGGTAATAACATTAATAATATTAATTGTCAATTTCAATTACCCTTGTTTCCTGTTGTTCTCTCAAGAACTGAATCTGGCCAATTCCATTCAGTTTCTTCTTGTTTTATACAAAACCGTTAATTAAATGGGGCCCTCGGCGGGTCAATGTTAATGGGGCGCCTTGGACGGTGTCAAGACGATGTAGTTGCAACGTGTCATTAGCCAAAATGATAATTGCTACTTGAACAGAAGTTTCGAAATGTAACTGCATTTAAATGTATAAAAGATTCAGGGAGATGTATTTTGTTTTACACTGTTTTAAAGACATAATTATTTGAATTAATTTAGGGATAAATGATTTTGACGAAATACAATTATTTTGATTCATATTGGGAAATTCATTAATTTGGAAGCGAAATGAGTGACTATATGGATATAACGAATAGGCATGTTCTATAATATCTGTTATGGTTATACAAACATCATTCTTAATAAAATGTATAATTATCTTTATTTTCATGACATCAAATGTTTAATTACTAGTTGAAAGTGGCATTTTGCCTTTAGGCAAGTTGCATGATCCTCCCGAAATTTGTAATAATTGACTTAATCAAACGAATTTGAAATTTAGAAAATTAGTTCAACTGCACTATTACGTATATCATATACGTAGTAGTGATATTATTTAATGATTTAAATTAATCGTTTTTTACACAACCAGAGACTTTTTGTAAACTTGTTTTTCCGCTGATTCTAAAAAATGGCTTTTAAATATGCGATATGCAAATTTTGACACATCATTTTTTCCAAACTTTCAGAAATTTTTAAAATTGAATTTAAATTGCCGTAGGGCCGTAACATTTTAGTATGTCATTCAGGATCACAATATCTATCAACATAAAAAGTTTCATCGAAAAAAGTTTTTTCAACAGTTAATTACGAAGAAACGGCTCGGCCGATCTTTGTCCAAAACTAATAAGCACGATTCCCAAATAATATCTTTCGATTAGTTTTTGAATTTCTAAAATCGAGTCCGAATTTTTAATTAAAACGTGGACGAACATTTTTCACTTTTCTGCTTATTACAAAGAAACGACTCGGCCGATCGTCGTACAAAATATTGAGAAACGATAATCCTCATCAAGATACATCGAATGGCTTTTAAATTTTTAAAACCGGTTTAGGCGTTTTTGAGAAAACGTCGATGAAAGGTTTAATTTTGACAAACACCAAAAAACGTCACAAATTTTTGCTAATTTTGGTGAATTTTTTAAATTAAACGACTTGTAGAGCCTTAATATGAGGTGACGCCTCGGTTTCACCTTGTGTCCCAGTTTTCCAAATTTAATAAGTAAATTAACAAAAATTATGAAAACAAACCAAAAAATGCTATTTTTTTCAAATTAATTATGAAAAAGATTGGATAGAATTTTATAGAAGGCTCGAAAAAAAATATATAGGTAAAAAATATAAGACATAGTGTAATATCATAGATAAAAAAGTATTACATATAATCGAATAATAATGAAAATTTTTGCATATGAAAATGAAAATGTTTGCATATCTTCACGTTTCAGAGGTTTCTGAACATTTTGGCATACTTAAGAAAAAATTGATGTGTGTGTGTTTTGTATGTCCGTATTTTTTCGTCCACGTTTTCGGGCGCACGGATCAACCGATTTGAATGGTTCAAAAACATTCGATTCCTATCGATAGGGAGATGTGCTGATCAGTTTTTGGCAAAAGCAGGTCCAGCCGTTACGGAGATACAGAGCAAAGAGTGAAGAAAATACAAATGGAGTTTTTGCGAGAACTGAGTATCCGATTTGAATGATCTAAAAAGCTTCGAAGATACGGAGCTAAATGTACAAAAAATGGCAGAGTTTTTGCGGAGACTACGCATCTGATTTGAATGATTCTCCGTCTTTGACAAAATAATTGCTTTTGGGAAAAAAATTCATTTTTTTTTCAATTTTTTTTTTAAAGAAATTTCTTTTTGTATATCGAATATAATTCAGATTTTAATTATAATTCTGACTTAAGTTCTAATATACTTTAAACAAATAATTTCAACTTTGCAATTCAGTTTATATAATTCTTATAAACATTAGACGATGTTCCATTATTTATAATAGTCTATTTGAAAACATTTAATATTCCTCGAACATTTTGTTACAGTACGGGAAGTTCCAGCAGTTTGCTGGCGATATTTCAGTTTGAACCCTAATTATTTCATCTGTCTTTTATGACTAATTAAATATATTTTTTTCCAGGCTTTACCGGTACCCAATGTGAAATCGACATAGACGAATGCGCCTCCAAACCATGTTTGAACGGCGGCGCCTGCAGGGACCTCATAAACAGTTTCCATTGCGACTGCGCCGAAGGATTTACAGGGAGCAGATGCCAGATTAATATCGACGATTGCGCCTCTTCACCTTGCAGGTAAATAAATAAATCTAAAACATAATGATAAATGATTAACACTAGATATTCCAGCCATTTGAATATACCTATTAGGGAATGCAATACCGATGGAAAATTTCAATACCGGTATTTCGGTAATTTTTCATTTTAAAACCGGAATACCGGTAAATTACCGGTATTTTTATTATCTTAAACAAACGTAAACAAAATTGAAATTTACTAGTACTAAGACTAAGTAACTAGTAATAAGATTATTTTTTTAAATAATAATTTAACAAAAGTATATCCAATTTAATTACTTCATAATCACTATTGAGTATATTGAGTACTTTCCACCAAAAATAAACTTATGAGTAAGAAAGACCAAAAACTCATAAAAGATCATATTACATTATTATAATAAACTGTATTGTCTGTATCCGATGTGTTAAATTAGCATAATCTCCAATATTTAAAAAAAAAATTCTACACTAATTTAAGATCGGATACTTTGTCGAGATAAATAATAAGTTACTATAATTGTTGAGTATTGTTATTTAAAACAATGTGATGCTCCTATAGTATTTTTAAACTTCGAAACGTTTTCGAAAAATAATATTTTATAATTGTAATAAGAAGCAAAAATATTTAGTAATTATCATAATTATTATGTATAAAGTTAGAAAAAAATAAAGATTACGCAAGGTAATCTGTATGATATAAAATATTTTGGCGCAAATATCACTTAAAAAACCGTTACATTTTTACAAAAGATAAAACAAACATCATTATCTATCAGTCCAATTCTATTTATTGTAACACGATATGAAGCCCTTTGGAAAGTAATAAATATTCAGTTTAATGACGAGTTGAGATAATATTTGACATTTGTTTATTCTATAGAATCACTTGAAGATATAGCTGTTTATGCGATTATGGAATTTAAAGATAAATTTGTTCCGAGAAATTTAAACTTTAGGGTATTATACCGAACATACCGGTATTTTTAGGATAAATATCGGTAAAAATACCGCCGAAAAATCGGGCGGTTTACCGGTAATTCGGTATGCCGGTATACCGGTATTGCATTCCCTAATATCTATCAATTCCAGTCAAAATAACTGGTCTTTAAGAAAACTATTGTGTTTTATAGATTTTAATTTTGATGCCATATGAATAATTGTAAAAATAATATCGATTATTGCAATTATACCCTTAATGGTAGATGTTTTAAGAAATTTCATTACTACAAATTCGCTTAGAGGGGTTGATGCATAGTCTTTTCCTAAATATGGTCAACTTTTCACCATATATTTTGTTTCTGCATCAGATGTCAGCCAGAATTTTATGTAAATTTATAAAGTTTCTTTGGTATTTACTGGTTAAATATGCTTCTGGCCTTTATTGGTCGATCACAACATGCTGAAATGAAATTGTGTATTGTTGGAGGTTTTAGATGTATTAGATTAGATGTATTAGATATACAACTCAAATCACAATTTTACAATTAAATAACAAAACAACCAAATATAAAATACAAATAAAGGAGTGCTAAAATAATTTAATTTTGTGTCTTGATTTTATGAAACTTGATATTACGTCTTCGTTTAGACTTAGAGCATCTTCAAAGGTTAAAGTCCTGTATATCCATTGATTCGCAGTAATTATTAAAAAGTTTAGACGCTTTTCTGAAAAAAAGGGCAATATCAGAGACGAAGAAAAATATTTCACAGCTAAGTAATACTCAGTTATAGCCAAAAATTGCTGTATTTGTAAGATATTACATATAATTAGTAACAAATAGATATTTATAATATGAAGGGGATGGTACCACTGTATTTCTTGAAGTCAAAATTAATATATTCAAAAATGTCATAAAAACTGTTGGCTTTAAAAAATAAATTATTCAAAACGTTGTGGAATTTATGATTGCTTAGTTGACGTATTTGTAAAGGTAATAAATTGAATAATTGAATACCAAAACCATCAATTGAATTAAAAGTAGTATTAAGCTTAAAAGTCGATCCTTTGATAGTTCTATTCCTTGTGACATAGTGGAAGATAAATCACAGTACTGGGGATTATTTTTTATAAAGAGAAGTGTAATAAGTAGGAATATGTTAGGAACAGTAAGAATGTTATACTTCTAAAAAATATTTCTACAACTTGTCATCGAATTAAGAGGGAACATGATTCTTAGTGCTCTTTTCTGAAGTTTGAAAACATGTTTTAAGTATGCTGAAAAACCCCAAAATTGAAAGCCGTAGACCAAATGCGAGTAGAAGTTGGAGTAATAGATAGAAAGAAGACAATTTAAACTAATTTTAGATTTAAGTACTCTTAACATAAAACAAGTTCTGGTATTAAAAGTAAAGTTTAGGTATTAATGACGAATAAATATGATTATCCCAAGAACTTGAATTCCTAGGAATTTAGAAACGGCAGAAAAATTGAAGAGGACATCATTAATAATTAGGGAATTGATCTCGTTATTAATCCTATTGACTGTTTCAAACGGCATTATTTTAGTTTTATCGCTATTAAATAAAAGGTTATTAGAGTTGAACCCATTAGAAACTGCAATCATTGATTGGTTTAGTTTAAAACTGACTTCCTCAAAAGATTTTCCTTTAATAATTAAACTTATTAAATAATCGTCGGCAAAAAGAATAAATTTGCAAAGATTGGTACAATTAGGCAAATTATTAATATAAATTAAGAATAATAAGGGGCCAAGAATAGAGCCTTGTGGGACTCCGAGTTTTATATTTAACTTATTAGATATTACTGTAGAGTCTTGATCATCAAGATAAACTGATTGTGTTCTGCTAGATAGATAACATGTGAATAGGTGAAGTGATAAACCACGCACACCATATTTTTCTAATTTATTAATAAGGATTTCATGGGAAATACTATCGAAAGCCTTAGGTTGGTTGGTTGCTGGAGGAAACCGGTTGATAAGATAGAATATTTTTTATAATTGAATAATTTATTTGATAACTCTTTGGTTATAAATATGCAAAGACTACATTTTTCTAAGTAATTGAACACTAAGTCTAACTCCAAGTCTGACTGCTGACTCTACTCTCTGACTAAATCTTAACTTCTTCGGATAACCTTCAAATAGAATGTAGAGCTTTAACAAAAACCATAAATAATAAATTATACAACATTTCTTTACATAATCCTTTTTATTTTTTTTCCCAGGAATGGTGGTGTCTGTCGAGACAGTGTAGCAGGTTACACTTGTTCCTGTCCTCCAGGTTTCACTGGAACCTCCTGCGAGCACAATGTAGATGACTGCGCTTCTGCTCCATGCAGACGTGGCACCTGTGTCGATGGTGATAATAGTTTCAGGTGTCTTTGTCATCCTGGTTACACTGGCAGGTTGTGCGAAACTGAGATCAATGAGTGCGATAGTGATCCTTGCATGTTTGGAGGTAATAATAAATAATAATAGTAATAATGATAATAATAATAGTAATAAATTTATTAAGAATATTTAGGATTAAAGTTAGATATTATAAATGACAATGAAGTCACTATTTATTATGGAATGGTGTCTTATTTTTGTGTAACATCATTTTGTGAATTGATACACTTTGTTTTGATACCTTTTTGAAAACTTAAACCTAAATTTTTTGTACATAATTTGTTATGATTTATTTTTGTTAATCAAGACTTTAATGTCTTATTTATAAAATTGATGTGTGCAAAAAAAGAAAAAATACAAAAAAATACAATAAATTGAATATAAATTAAAAAAAGTTAAAATAAAAAAAATGACGTAATGATGTATGCCGCGTACAAAGTATACATAATTTTTGATACCAATTTTTTAATTGTTAAAGTAAACATTGTAAATCTATTCATATTATTTATAACTTGTTAGTTTTTACATTAAGCTATCTAGTTATTGATTTCTTAATCTTAAATAAAATAATATAAATATAAGCATATTGTCAATATAATTATTAAGAAATATTTTTCAAATATTGATTATTTATTTTATAATTTTGTTTCTTTCAGGTCAATGTCAAGATCTAGTAGACGGTTACAGATGCAGATGTCTTCCTGGTACATCAGGAATTAATTGTGAAGTAAATGTAAACGAATGTCATAGTAATCCTTGCAGGAATGGTGCGAGATGCATTGATGGCATTAATAGGTATGTACATATAAATAGGATCACATCAGGTTATAAATGATAGAAAATTAAATAAAATCAATGGTAGGATTTTGTATCATTGGGGATCACTTTGATTAATTAATTAACAAAATTATAACAAAGTGAATAAAATCAACTATTTACTTTGGGATATATATTGATCTTGGATTACATGTATCGCCTCTCACTTCTGTTGGTAGACTCTCTATTATTATTATAAAGTACAGGCATTTATATTTATATTCATACCCCCAAAGGGTCTCGGGTTAAATACAAAATGCCATGGTCAAACCATGACCATAAATATTAGATATTTCACATACATAATTGTCGTTTCAAATTAATATTTGAAGTAATTATAATGATATTATTGAAATTCTAATTTTAATGATTTTATTGAAATAATTCTATGAGGTTTTTCCAAATTTTTAAAATTTGTTTTGTTGTTTTTCATGCTGCAGCACTCGTGGTGAAGAGTAAGTTTATATACTTATTGAAAAAGCATGATCGATGTTGTAATTTTATTTTGAAATTGTATTTGTCTCGATGGATATATATATATATATATATTTTTATTTATTTATATATAGCATGTTTATGATGTTATTTTTATAGATTTTATAATGTTTAATTAAGATTTGTAAGCAAGTTGATTTTTAAATATTACTCTTTGTTTATATTTCTTGTATGAATGCCACCAACTATTATACTTTATCAATATGAATAATTTGTGAAATTCAGAATATAACTAAATAATAGTACACCCGTAATGGTACAAAACTTTCATGAAATCAGATAAAGAACATGGATAAATTTGTTTTTAAAAATAATCATTTGATATATAAATTATTTTAAATTTATGAGTTTGTCTCATACACAAAAATAGCTAAACATATACAATAGAAACGTTTGATACTGCTTTGAAAAATCAGATAAAGCTTTTGGATTTATAATATAATTTTAAGATATAAAATTTCAGCATTAATTTGTTGAATAGGATTTTATAATATGTATATTAATTGGAAATCTATGAGTTATGGATACCTACATAACTTTTTTAATAGCTGTTTGTAGTATTTTTGGAGATATATTATTATTATTGTTATTGAATTATTGAATACACAAAATACATTTTCAAAAATGGTGCCAAAGCAATGACGTTTCAACCAATATGGCGACATTTTTTTGATGTTTTCTAAAAAATATTCTACAGAAGAAATCCGAATGTAGTACTTTCATTAAATGATTTAATTTAAAAAAATGCTTAAATTTATAAATGACACACTATTATTTAATATTTTTCATAAATTTAATGTATATAAAAACTGTTTCAATAATTTATAATAGTTTTTTCGGTTGGTATTTGTAGCTAACTTCAGTGTCGTTTTTACAATGTGTCCTTTATGTGTACAATTTGAATTTGAACATTTGTCAATATATTTTATTTATTTAACTATTACATTAGATAAATTTCAAATTATTCCTTTCTAGATATACATGTGAATGCGTCCCCGGTTACACAGGGCCCCATTGTGAGACAAATATTTACGAATGCGCTTCCAATCCTTGCGCAAACGGCGGCGTCTGCATAGATCAGGTTAACGGTTTTCGTTGCGAGTGCCCTAGAGGATATTACGGCACCAGGTTAGTAGAAATTGATGTGTAAATTGATTTAAATTATAAATTGAATATATTTTAACATAATTTTTGTTCTATTTAAGGTGTTTGAGTGACGTCGATGAGTGCTCCTCAAATCCTTGCGCAAATGGCGGCACTTGCGAAGATGGCGTCAATCAGTTTTCTTGTTTGTGTCCAAGTGGTTACAGAGGCAAAAGATGCGAGGCTGAAATCGATGAATGCGCCTCCAATCCTTGTCAACATGGGGCACACTGCAGGTTAGTAACAGAGAAATTATCTTCTATATATATAAAAATAAGTCGGGTTTTCCTTCCTGACGAAATAACTCCAGAACGCACGAACCGATTTCGACAATTTTGCATTCGTTGGATAGGTCTCGGGCTCCGCAAGGTTTATAGCTAAGAAAATTAGTGCTGCATGGCATCGTGCCTTAATGCAAATTGCTGGAACTTCACGCAGCAAAAATTCGAGTAATGATATTAGTGAGAATTATCAGAATTATGCTTGGTTAAGTCAACGAGCAATACTTGCCGCAAAGAATAATGATGTACACGCACTGAATTTCACCATTCAATCAAAAATTGCTGGCGATTTGGTGACATACCAATGATTCCGACTGGTCTTCCGTTTGACTTCAAACGATTGCAATTTCCAGTTCGCCTTGCGTTTGCAATAACAAGTCGCAAGGCCAATCGTTTAGTGTTTGCGGGATAAATTTCAAATAGATTATTTAGAAAATCATTGTTTTTCACATGGGCAGTTACACGTTGCATGTTCACGAGTTGGAAAACCATCCGCTTTGTTTGTGTTAATGTCAGACCAAAAAACAAAAAATGTGGTTTACCAAAGAGCACTTCAATGAAACGGATAATTTGCGGATTTACTTTCATTTACTTAGAGAAGTTCAACTAAAGAACACTTCATTTTTGTAATCGAAATAAATTCATTATTGTTGTATAATAAAATCAAATTTTTCCTACTCAAATATAAAACAAACAAAAAATTTCTTCATCTTTCTCACAAAACCATCTGGTGGCGAAACGGAATTGGTCAGATTTGCTAGTTATATGATAAAAGTAATTGTATAAAGGTTATGTCAAATGACTATTTCTTCTTTTTTGTTTTCTAGGGATCTCCTGAATGGTTATTCTTGCACGTGTTTAGCCGGTTACACAGGACGTAATTGTGAAACTAATGTTGATGATTGTCGACACCAGCCTTGTCTGCATGGTGGGTCTTGCATTGATTTAGTCGATGATTACAAATGTGTATGCAGGTTGCCACATACTGGAAGAGATTGCGAGAGCAAATTAGATCCTTGCTCACCCAACAGGTAATAGACAGAAAAAAATTCATAAATCATAAGGAAATAAATAGATCATATTTATTTTTCTTACATAAAAATAGACAAACTGGATTGTCTTTTGAATTTATTAATTAACTATATTACTATATTTTTTTACAGATGTCGAAATGGTGCCCGTTGCACTCCCAGCACTTCCTATCTAGACTTCTCATGTGCTTGCACATTGGGCTATACAGGTAGATTATGTCAGGAAGATGTCGACGAATGTGCTATCTCATCACCATGTCGAAATGGAGCAACTTGTCGAAACACCAATGGATCGTATGCTTGTCTTTGTGCCACTGGGTAAGATAAAGCTAATAAATAAAATAGTATATAGGAATTTATTTTTGATTCTACATTAGGAAGATTGATTACTACATTTTATTTCTTTTCTTTTTTTCTAGTTACGAAGGCCGCGATTGCACCATAAACACAGACGACTGTGCCTCCCACCCCTGTCAAAACGGTGGCACCTGTCTAGATGGTGTTGGTGATTACACCTGTCTGTGCACTGATGGTTTTGCAGGCAAACATTGTGAAAGAGATATCGATGAATGCATGTCACAACCTTGTCAACATGGAGCCACTTGCAACCAATACGTCAACTCCTACACTTGCACATGCCCTCTTGGATTCTCAGGAATAAATTGCCAGACAAACGATGAAGATTGCACTGAAAGCTCTTGCATGAACGGCGGTACTTGTGTTGATGGAGTCAACTCGTACACCTGTACCTGCAGACCGCATTTTACAGGCTCGAATTGTCAGTATAGAATTAATGAATGTGATTCATCACCTTGTGCAAATGGAGCTACGTGTCATGATCATAATTTGTACTACACTTGCCATTGTCCGTACGGTTATACAGGAAAGCATTGTGATGCTTACGTTGATTGGTGTCAGGATTCGCCTTGTGAAAACGGTGCTACATGCAGACAACAAGGTAATCAGTACAGATGTGATTGTGCACCAGGATGGACAGGTAAGCTTTGCGATGTGGAAATGGTGTCTTGTGCAGATGCTGCTTTGAGAAAACGCATACAAGTGCCACTGTTGTGTGGTAATGGAACTTGTGAGGACTTTGGCAACTCTCATAGATGCCATTGTCCTGAAGGATTTACAGGATCTTATTGTCAACAAGAGATTGATGAATGTGAATCAGCACCTTGTCAAAATGGTGCCACATGCAGAGACTTGGTAGGATCCTACCAGTGTTTGTGTGCCAAAGGCTTTCAAGGACAGAACTGTGAGCTGAATATTGACGATTGTAGACCTAATCCTTGTCAAAACGGCGGAACATGCCATGACTTAATCGATAGTTTTAGTTGCTCCTGTCCATTCGGAGCCTTAGGCATAATTTGCGAAGTCAACACCGACGATTGTACACCAGGAGCTTGTCACAATGGAGGAACATGCGTGGATAAAGTTGGTGGATTCGAATGCTTATGCAGGCCTGGGTTTGTTGGTCCAAGATGCGAAGGAGACATCAACGAATGTCTATCAGATCCTTGTTCGGACTCAGGAACGCTCGACTGCGTACAATTGGTAAACGACTATCATTGCAACTGCAAAACCGGATACATGGGTCGCCATTGCGAAGTCAAAGTTGATTTTTGTGCAACCTCGCCTTGTCAGAACGGCGGAATATGTTCAGCCAGACGCGAAGGACATCATTGCTTATGCCCTGATGGCTACTATGGCAAAAACTGTGAATTCTCTGGATACGATTGCGATTCCAACCCTTGTCACAACGGTGGTGTCTGTGTGATTGCCGACGGCGGAGGCTACAGGTGTGAATGTGCAAGAGGCACCGCAGGTGTCAATTGTGAACTTGACAGTCTCGATGAATGCGAATCAAAACCTTGTAGACACCCTGATGCTGTGTGTCAAGATAAAATTGGAGATTTTGCTTGTTATTGCCCAAGACACTGGACTGGAAAAACTTGTGATGTATACAGTCCTGATGGTAGAAGTGACCAGAGCGGAAAGAGCGTCCGACCAGTTTTGAAAGACAAGAAAGACGATTTGGGCGTTAGTGTGCCAAGACCTGATTTGAAGAGATGTGCAGCCGAAGGCTGCAAAGAAAAACAAGGAAACTTCAGGTAAATAAACTATATACAGTAGAATCCGATTAGTATGACGCCGGATATATTGACAACCGCTTATTATGACGTAATCGCACTAGAAATTTGGTTTTCATATAAAATTCCTTAAAAAAACAGCTGTCTATCGGATATATTGACATCGCTTACATTGACATGTCGCTTATAATGACCCATTTTTGGAAAAAAATATGTCCAATTATAATGACCGTCATGATTTTACATGATGTGGCCAAGTCTACGAAAGCAATTGGTATGTCTTTTGTGCACAGTAGCACCAGGGACTGTTTTTACAATAAAATTATGCAAAGAAAACAATCAAAAATTACTGATTACTTACATTAAAAAAACACAATATGTTTATGGGTAGGGTAGACTAATTATTAATGGTCCACCACGGATATCTCGTAAACAAATAAATTTAGATTTTTTTAAACAAAAATATTTGATAGTAGAGGGCAAAAAATGTATAAATTCATAACTAGCCATCACCTTTATTCTTAAGACTTTGCTATCAGAAGATAGCAGCACATGACTGCGATAAAAAGGACCAGCTGAACTTTTACTTTGGCAAAGGTGTAAGCAATAAAATAGTAAAGTTTAAAAAAAAGCAATTTTACAAGAGATTAATTCAATAAATTGTTATTCCGGCTCTTCTGATGAATATTTCTGACAAATAGCAGATCAATGTAATATACTGTGTTGTCTTTGTAACAAATGTACCCACAGAATTAATATTTTGCGTTGGTTCAATAATGTAGCATAAAATGCCTTTAAAATTCAATAAAAAAAATTGCATCTGTTCGCCCCCTGATTGTTCCACTTTACCCCGTATGTGAAGTAAAATGGGTCAGATACCAAATGTTTAAAAAATAGTAAAAAGTATAATATTTATATAATTAGGAATTATGTACGTATGTATGTAAGTGTTTCTGAACATAGTTCGATAGATGCTTCTTTGATGTATGTTATGTGTTGTTCATTGGGTTTAGACAGTATAATTACCGTAAGTCAAATTGGACCGTTGTGCCCCTGCCCTACCCTATGTCAATTTTATTTTATATTAAATTTTAATGTGACATTTTTATTTTTAATTAAAACGTTTGTATAGGCTTTTCTTTTGAATTACTGAAACATGTGTCATATTTGCATATTAAAAAGTTTTTCTTCAGTACGCTTTTAATGACGACCGGTTAGTATGACGAGATTTCGGCGTCCCTTCGATGTCATACTATGCGGATTCTACTGTAATTCTAAGTCATTTCATACAATGGAAATTTTTCAATTAATTTTATTACATTTCTAGATGTGACATGGAATGCAACACATACGCTTGCAATTTCGATGGAGGTGATTGCTCCAGGGCAGTTGCTGATCCTTGGCGCAGATGTCCACTTGCAGAACAATGCTCAAGAGTCTTCGGTGATGGAAGATGTGATACACAATGTGACACTGCTGATTGCTTGTTTGATGGCCGAGATTGTCAACGGAGTTTGCAGAGATGCCAAGCTGAGTCGTACTGCAGGTAATAAAAACTACTATCATAGTGATATAAATTTAAATTTATTTGTAACTAGATGACCCGACAGATGTTGCCCTGTATCCATGCCTACAATTTTTTTATATAATGTAATATACTAATACACCTAAGTCTGTTTTTACGCGGTCTTTTTGTACACGGTTTTGATATAACACGGTTTGAAAATTTAATATTTTTAATTTTTTTACACGATTTTATTCCATTTAGCACGATTTGAAATTTTATGTACTTGAATTTTTTTTGTCAAATTTAATTTTTGCGAAGTATTTTCATATCACAAAAAAGTATTTATGAAAGAAAAAAGTCTGAAACCATTGATAGTATCGATAGTTTGCGAACATTGGCTTAAAGATTTAAGTGAATTCCCCTTTAGCGCGTACAAACAATTTTTACTGGTCAAAGCAAATGTGAATAGCACTAATTTAGGGGAATTCCCTTTATGTGCATACAATAAAATTTACTGGTCGGATTTAAGTGAATTCTCCTTTAGCGCCCTTTATTACTTTTAAGATTAGTGTGCATATCTTTTTTATCATTAATTACTATGCTTGTGAAAAAATTGCTTGTGAATATTTGATTTAATTAAATAAACATAAATTCTTGTTCTTAAAAATTCTTGTTTTTCACTAATTTTAATAGGTTTTAGAGATTAGGAACAAATCGCCCATTTTTGTATAAGATCAATGTCTTTTTTACACGTTTTTTTTTACACGGCTTCTTCTGGAACCAATCTACCGTGTAAAAACAGACTTAGGTGTATTTACTGTTTGCTTAAAAAATAATAATTATTGTTTTTTAAATTACTCTTCACACCAAAATGCATATACATTTATAATATGAGCGATGTTAAATGTAGAACTGCTTTAAATAAAATGATGAGTCTCAATTCCCACACTATATTGGAAATTGAAGTCTTTTAAAAGTTATAATATAACCATAACCATAACATAACACCTTTCATGTTGGATTAAATTAATTTAATTTTTTATTATTTAAGATATCCAAAATTGCATCTTAAACTTCTCCTAATCGATATCGTGAGGGCCGAGTTGTCTGTATTCATCTTCACTTTCCCATTTATTGTTATTAAGTGAAATTTTTACGAATTTTAAAAATATTGGGTAAAGATTAGTAAAAGATGCAAAGAAATTATATATTGAAAAAACAACTATATTGAAAATTTAATATCCGAATCTTGTGTTGGCGCCCCCTAAAGCGTGCGCTCGTGTGTTTCGCATGCATCGCATTAAAGGGTAGTACCGGTCCTGATTAATACTTAATTTCATATTTTAAGTTAATTAATTTGTCAAATCCTGTTCATATGTGTATCATTCAATCTGCCATACATAAACTGTATTTTATATTTTGAATAATTTGTTTTTATCTCAGCTGCTTTTTGGCAATAATAATGTAAACATTTCATTTTTCTTATTTATAATCATAAATTTATTATACATATTCTAATATTGTCTAGGTTCATAAGTAAATTGAAATTTTTGGCAGATGATAGTTTTCATTTATTTTCAATGCAAACAATTACATGTCGTTTTTTGCAATTTTTTCTATTTATTTCTATAATATTGCACATACATCCCAGTACTTTAGAATCAAATACATCCTAGAAAATTTCTTTAACAAACTTCAGAAAGATTTATCAAAATCCGAATAATCGTTTTGAAGGAGTATACAGTGAGTGCTTGTAATTTACTATGATTTTTATATAATAGCAATAAAGCTCAAATTGATTCTACGTTTTAGTTAGAAGACATTTGTATGATAGAAAGAAAAGAGCGGTTTTTAGGGTTTTCCCGGTAAGAACCATCCTTGGATTTCGACGAACATTTAAAAAAAAGAATAGATCAAAATGTTTCAGGCGTTGTTGAGTTATGCGCTTACCAACACATTTTGCGATTCATTTTTATATATAAGAAGATAATTATTCATACTAATTTTTTATTTTTAGAGTCCATTATGCTGATGGTCGTTGCGACGAAGCCTGCAACACCGCCGAGTGCAACTGGGACGGTTTAGATTGCAGCGGTTCTAATAATGGTGGTTCCGGCGGAGGTTCTGGTGGAGGTTCCGGTGGTGGTGACATGGATTTGACTGCTGATGGTGTGGTGTCGATGGTCGTGCTGATGACGGAACGAGATTTCAGAGCTAATCTGATGGTGTTCTTGAGAGACGTCGGGAATGAATTGAGAGCCAACGTTAAGGTAAAGGATAAGCAAAATTAATTCGATTATTTCTTAAGGTCATAAATCATCTACAGTAGAACTCCAATTATCCGAATTAATGGGGACCGGGACCCACTCGGATAATCAAATATTCGGATAATCGGAGTTTGTTTTTAAAATTGCCATTGGAGAGGAAAAGAGTTACGTTTTGATATTGCACTATTTTTTTATTGAATTAAATGAAAGAAACATGACATGACATTTTCACATGTTTTAAATATAAATAAAATGTACTTATGTACAAGTTTAGAAATAAAAATCATTGTTTTGTAAACATCTCCGTCAAATCAAAACGAACAATGTGCCTACACTGGCTTTGCTAGTGGAAGAATAATAGCGCACTTAGACTTTTTTTGGACAATTTTTTTTCTGAAAGTGATTCGGATAATCGGCGATTTGGATAGTCGGAGTTAGGATAATTGGAGTTCTACTGTTATATAAAAATAAGTCGGGTTTTCCTTCCGGACTATATAACACAAGAACGCACGAACCGATTTCGACAATTTTACATTCGTTGGAAAGGTCTCGGACTCCGCAAGGTTTATAGCAAAGAAAATTGAAGAAAAATTGCAACAGAAAAGCGGAAAAATCTTTTTTCACATACAGCCTCATCTTTGATACTTAGCATGTACTATAAACCAATATTTTAAGTAGATGGTGCCGGTAAATACATTGTTTGACAGCTACTCATTT
>NW_020539726.1:41081102-41101929 GCF_003426905.1 Ctenocephalides felis | reverse complement strand
TAAACGACTATCATTGCAACTGCAAAACCGGATACATGGGTCGCCATTGCGAAGTCAAAGTTGATTTTTGTGCAACCTCGCCTTGTCAGAACGGCGGAATATGTTCAGCCAGACGCGAAGGACATCATTGCTTATGCCCTGATGGTACTATGGCAAAAACTGTGAATTCTCTGGATACGATTGCGATTCCAACCCTTGTCACAACGGTGGTGTCTGTGTGATTGCCGATGGAGGCGGGGGCTACAGGTGTGAATGTGCAAGAGGCACCGCAGGTGTCAATTGTGAACTTGACAGTCTCGATGAATGCGAATCAAAACTTGTAGACACCTGATGCTGTGTGTCAAGATAAAATTGGAGATTTTGCTTGTTATTGCCCAAGACACTGGACTGGAAAAACTTGTGATGTATACAGTCCTGATGGTAGAAGTGACCAGAGCGGAAAGAGCGTCCGACCAGTTTTGAAAGACAAGAAAGACGATTTGGGCGTTAGTGTGCCAAGACCTGATTTGAAGAGATGTGCAGCCGAAGGCTGCAAAGAAAAAACAAGAAAACTTCAGGTAAATAAACTATATACAGTAGAATCCGATTAGTATGACGCCGGATATATTGACAACCGCTTATTATGACGTAATCGCACTAGAAATTTGGTTTTCATATAAAATTCCTTAAAAAAACAGCTGTCTATCGGATTATTGACATCGCTTACATTGACATGTCGCTTATAATGACCCATTTTGGAAAAAAATATGTCCAATTATAATGACCGTCATGATTTTACATGATGTGGCCAAGTCTACGAAAGCAATTGGTATGTCTTTTGTGCACAGTAGCACCAGGGACTGTTTTTACAATAAAATTATGCAAAGAAAACAATCAAAAATTACTGATTACTTACATTAAAAAAAACACAATATGTTTATGGGTAGGGTAGACTAATTATTAATGGTCCACCACGGATATCTCGTAAACAAATAAATTTAGATTTTTTTTAAAAAAAATATTTGATAGTAGAGGGCAAAAAATGTATAAATTCATAACTAGCCATCACCTTTATTCTTAAGACTTTGCTATCAGAAGATAGCAGCACATGACTGCGATAAAAAGGACCAGCTGAACTTTACTTTGGCAAAGGTGTAAGCAATAAAATAGTAAAGTTTAAAAAAAAGCAATTTTACAAGAGATTAATTCAATAAATTGTTATTCCGGCTCTTCTGATGAATATTTCTGACAAATAGCAGATCAATGTAATATACTGTGTTGTCTTTGTAACAAATGTACCCACAGAATTAATATTTTGCGTTGGTTCAATAATGTAGCATAAAATGCCTTTAAAATTCAATAAAAAAAATTGCATCTGTTCGCCCCCTGATTGTTCCACTTTACCCCGTATGTGAAGTAAAATGGGTCAGATACCAAATGTTTAAAAAATAGTAAAAAGTATAATATTTATATAATTAGGAATTATGTACGTATGTATGTAAGTGTTTCTGAACATAGTTCGATAGATGCTTCTTTGATGTATGTTATGTGTTGTTCATTGGGTTTAGACAGTATAATTACCGTAAGTCAAATTGGACCGTTGTGCCCCTGCCCTACCCTATGTCAATTTTATTTTATATTAAATTTTAATGTGACATTTTTATTTTAATTAAAACGTTTGTATAGGCTTTCTTTTGAATTACTGAAACATGTAACATATTTGCATATTAAAAAGTTTTTCTTCAGTACGCTTTAATGACGACCGGTTAGTATGACGAGATTTCGGCGTCCCTTCGATGTCATACTATGCGGATTCTACTGTAATTCTAAGTCATTTCATACAATGGAAATTTTTCAATTAATTTTATTACATTTCTAGATGTGACATGGAATGCAACACATACGCTTGCAATTTCGATGGAGGTGATTGCTCCAGGGCAGTTGCTGATCCTTGGCGCAGATGTCCACTTGCAGAACAATGCTCAAGAGTCTTCGGTGATGGAAGATGTGATACACAATGTGACTGCTGATTGCTTGTTTGATGGCCGAGATTGTCAACGGAGTTTGCAGAGATGCCAAGCTGAGTCGTACTGCAGGTAATAAAAACTACTATCATAGTGATATAAATTTAAATTTATTTGTAACTAGATGACCCGACAGATGTTGCCCTGTATCCATGCCTACAATTTTTTTATATAATGTAATATACTAATACACCTAAGTCTGTTTTTACGCGGTCTTTTTGTACACGGTTTTGATATAACACGGTTTGAAAATTTAATATTTTTAATTTTTTTACACGATTTATTCCATTTAGCACGATTTGAAATTTTATGTACTTGAATTTTTTTGTCAAATTTAATTTTTGCGAAGTATTTTCATATCACAAAAAAGTATTTATGAAAGAAAAAAGTCTGAAACCATTGATAGTATCGATAGTTTGCGAACATTGGCTTAAAGATTTAAGTGAATTCCCCTTTAGCGCGTACAAACAATTTTTACTGGTCAAAGCAAATGTGAATAGCACTAATTTAGGGGAATTCCCTTTATGTGCATACAATAAAATTTACTGGTCGGATTTAAGTGAATTCTCCTTTAGCGCCCTTTATTACTTTTAAGATTAGTGTGCATATCTTTTTTATCATTAATTACTATGCTTGTGAAAAAATTGCTTGTGAATATTTGATTTAATTAAATAAACATAAATTCTTGTTCTTAAAAATTCTTGTTTTTCACTAATTTTAATAGGTTTTAGAGATTAGGAACAAATCGCCCATTTTTGTATAAGATCAATGTCTTTTTTTACACGTTTTTTTTTACACGGCTTCTTCTGGAACCAATCTACCGTGTAAAAACAGACTTAGGTGTATTTACTGTTTGCTTAAAAAATAATAATTATTGTTTTTTAAATTACTCTTCACACCAAAATGCATATACATTTATAATATGAGCGATGTTAAATGTAGAACTGCTTTAAATAAAATGATGAGTCTCAATTCCCACACTATATTGGAAATTGAAGTCTTTTAAACGGTATAACATAACCATAACCATAACATAACACCTTTCATGTTGGATTAAATTAATTTAATTTTTTATTATTTAAGATATCCAAAATTGCATCTTAAACTTCTCCTAATCGATATCGTGAGGGCCGAGTTGTCTGTATTCATCTTCACTTTCCCATTTATTGTTATTAAGTGAAATTTTTACGAATTTTAAAAATATTGGGTAAAGATTAGTAAAAGATGCAAAGAAATTATATATTGAAAAAACAACTATATTGAAAATTTAATATCCGAATCTTGTGTTGGCGCCCCCTAAAGCGTGCGCTCGTGTGTTTCGCATGCATCGCATTAAAGGGTAGTACCGGTCCTGATTAATACTTAATTTCATATTTTAAGTTAATTAATTTGTCAAATCCTGTTCATATGTGTATCATTCAATCTGCCATACATAAACTGTATTTTATATTTTGAATAATTTGTTTTTATCTCAGCTGCTTTTTGGCAATAATAATGTAAACATTTCATTTTTCTTATTTATAATCATAAATTTATTATACATATTCTAATATTGTCTAGGTTCATAAGTAAATTGAAATTTTTGGCAGATGATAGTTTTCATTTATTTTCAATGCAAACAATTACATGTCGTTTTTTGCAATTTTTTCTATTTATTTCTATAATATTGCTAATACATCCCAGTACTTTAGAATCAAATACATCCTAGAAATTTTCTTTAACAAACTTCAGAAAGATTTATCAAAATCCGAATAATCGTTTTGAAGGAGTATACAGTGAGTGCTTGTAATTTACTATGATTTTTATATAATAGCAATAAAGCTCAAATTGATTCTACGTTTTAGTTAGAAGACATTTGTATGATAGAAAGAAAAGAGCGGTTTTTAGGGTTTTCCCGGTAAGAACCATCCTTGGATTTCGACGAACATTTAAAAAAAAGAATTAGCTAAATTGGTCCAGACGTTGTTGAGTTATGCGCTTACCAACACATTTTGCGATTCATTTTTATATACAGGAAGATAATTATTTATACTATCTTTTTATTTTTAGAGTCCATTATGCTGATGGTCGTTGCGACGAAGCTTGTAACACTGCCGAGTGCAATTGGGATGGATTAGACTGTAGTGGTTCTAATAATGGTGGTTCTGGCGGAGGTTCTGGCGGAGGCTCCGGAGGCGGCGACATGGATTTGACTGCTGATGGTGTGGTATCGATGGTCGTGTTGATGACGGAACGAGATTTCAGAGCTAATCTGATGGTTTTCTTGAGAGACGTCGGGAATGAATTGAGAGCCAACGTTAAGGTAAAGGAAAAGCAAAATTAATTCCATTATTTCTTAAGGTCATAAATCATCTACAGTAGAACTCCAATTATCCGAATTAATGGGGACCGGGACCCATTCGGATAATTGGGGTTTGTTTTTAAAACTGCCATTGGAGAGGAAAAAAGTTACGTTTTGATATTGCACTATTTTTTTATTGAATTAAATGAAAGAAACATGACATTTTCACATGTTTTAAATATAAATAAAATGTACTTATGTACAAGTTTAGAAATAAAAATCATTGTTTTGTAAACATCTCCGTCGAATCAAAACAAACAATGTGCCTACACTGGCTTTGCTAGTGGAATAATAATAGCGCATTTAGACTTTTTTTGGACAATTTTTTTTCTGAAAGTGATTCGGATAATCGGCGATTTGGATAGTCGGAGTTCGGATAGACGGAGTTCGGATAGTCGGAGTTCGGATAATTGGAGTTCTACTGTATTATATAAAAATAAGTCGGGTTTTTCTTCCGGACTATATAACACAAGAACGCACGAACCGATTTCGACAATTTTACATTCGTTGGAAAGGTCTCGGGCTCCGTGAGGTTTATAGCAAAGAAAATTGAAGGAAGATTTCAACAGAAAAGTGGAAATATCTATTTTCACATACAGCGTCATCTCTGATACTTAACAAACCAATATTTTAAATAGATGGTGCTGGTAGATACATCGTTTGACAGCTAATCATTTTCTATGTAAATTTTTCATCTTTCCTACGAAACCATCTGGTGGCGAAAGGGATTTCGCTGGATTTGCTAGTTATTAACTTTCCGTAAGTTATAGTAATTGCAAAAAAAATCGAAAATGAAAATTTTTGCATTTCTCGACGTTTCAAAGGTTTCTGAATATTTTGGCATACCTTAGAAAAAATGGATGTATGTGTGTGTGCGTGTGTGTGTGTGTGTGCGGATACAAATTTTTGTTGACGATTTCGAGAACACCGATCAACCGATTTAAATAATTTAAAAAACATTCGATTCGTACTGATAAGGAGACGTGCCGATTAGTTTTTGATGGAGGCAGGTCTAGCCGTTCCGAAGATACGGAGCAAAAAGTGCCAAAAACGGTAAGACGGATTTTAAGAGAACGGAGCGTTCGATTTTAAAAATTCAAAAAACATTTTACTTTTTTACTTGTATTGATCAAATCTTCATGAAGGCAGGTCTAGCGGTTTCGGAGATCTAATGGAAAAAGTAAAACAAAAAGCCATTTGGCGGTCAAAAATGACCATTAGACATATGCACATCAAATTATCAGATATTTTATAGAGATTTTAACAATAAGTATGAATTTTGTTTATATTCCTATCCGTTAGACGGCGACGCGGCGCTTACGCGCTTTGACATTTCGTCTCTATGTAGTAAAAGCAGTACGATTGCTTTGAAAAAAAGTTCAGAATTTCCAAAACTATGCCAAAATAAAGAAAACTTTTTTTGCAAACAATTTTTTTTTGTTTCTCAAAAATCTAATTTTTTCGAAGTAAAATTTTTTCAAAAATGTTAATCGTTTTTTAAAAAATAATAATTTTTGGTACGGGAAGTTCCAGCAATTTGCCTTAAGGCATGATGCCTTAATTGCCTTAAGACAGAATTCCACGTACAGCTAGTTTATATTTATATTTGGTGGCGAAACGAAGTTCGCTGGATTTGCTAGTTATTTATATTTATATTTCTATTATCCAGGTTAAGAAAGATAAAAACGGAGCTGACATGATTTATCCTTGGCGAGGAGCAGCACAGGATTCGAGTGTGCAAGATACTGCATTTGGTAGGAAGCATCATGTAGCTTTTAAGGAGACACATGGCAGGAGTGGTGTTATTGTGTATTTGGAAGTCGATAATACTAAGTGTTCCAGTGATGAGAATGCTGAGTGCTTCTTGTCAGCTAAGCAGGTAAGAAGAAAAGAAATAATTGATTTATATTGATCTCACTGTGCAACTTTCATGGTAAAAACAAGTTAAGGGGCACAACTAGTGTGAAATTTCGAAAAAATCGTATTTTTAATTTTTCCACATTTCGATAGGTTTATACCTTTAAAAATAACATACCAAAATTTCAAATTGATATCTCAAATAGCTTTTGAGTTACATCCATTCAAAAGAGTATATGTATAGTATATAGTATAACGATTATTTTATCTTCAAACGCGTTTTTCTCGAAACAGCATTTTCCGAATTTGCTGCAGCGATTACTCAAAAACAAATGATCCGATCACTATCCGAATTTTTTTACATGTTCTATATATAGTTCTCCGTAAAATGAACTATCGATTTTTTGATCGGATCAAAAATCGAATTTTGGCAGTCCAAGAACGACCAAATTTTTGGGTAAAATTTGACTTTTTTTTAAAAAATCGCCGCCATTTTGTCAATTTTTGATTTTTTTTTATCGTAGGTCATTTTACAGACAATATTATCTAGTTTAACGAGATTTTTTATTTTTTATTTCATCCACGTAGAAGGCCGGAATCACTGCAGCAGTGAAGGGCATTTTTTTCGCGCCGTTGGAGATCGACGATAACTTAAAAAATATTTAATTTTTTTCTTCAAAAATTTTACTATGTATTCTTAAAACATGTGTAAATATATTCTTAAAATTTTGAAATGATTGATAAAGTATTTTTTTAATATAGATTCCCAAAAAATCACCTTTTTTCAGGCGGTTACACTAGTTGTGCCCCTTAAGTCTTTAATAGATTTATATATTAAAAGAAAAGTATGAATAAGTTTAGTGAAAATAAAATTAATTATGATAAATTCTAAGTAACAAATGAGTTTATTTATAAATCGTTATTGAAAATGATTGTTTTGGTTTTGGAAAATGTCAAGAAATAATATTCCTTTTATTTGATCCAAAAAGAGATTATTCTCTAATATTTCAATTGTCATTTTCTCTAGGCCGCAGAATTTCTGGCAGCCAAAGCAGCCAAGCGCACCCTCTCTTCGTCTTTCCCCATCTACCAAGTTGGAGGTGAAGCAGTCCCCAGAGACACTCCTGGTCCCACATCCACCGACTCACCTGCCAACTTAAAATACGTCTTCATAGGCGTCGTCCTCGTCTTACTTGCTGGTCTATTATTCGGCGTCCTCGTCACAGCCCAAAGAAAACGAGCAGCCGGCATCACCTGGTTCCCAGAAGGCTTCTTAAGAAGCGACTCTGGTGCAGGAAGAAGACGTTCCAGAAGACGTGGACCAGATGGACAAGAGATGCGCAATTTGAATAAACCACCTAAACAACTAGTGCTGGGCATAGAGGGTATCATGCGTCAACAGTGGTCGGATGATGAGGAGGATTTGCATGATGATTCTTCAGGACAACCGAGAGCTAAGAGGCATTGTTCGAATCGTCACAATGGTGGTTATGGAAGTGATCATACAGCTGTTACGGAGTACGAGGAAGCTAGCAGTGGCACTGGTACTAATTCAAGTGCTGGTGGAGTCTGGACGCAACAGCATTTGGAAGCTGCTGATATTAGAGTGCCGCCTAGCATGATGACACCACCATCACATGTAAGTAGAAACAAAATTACATACTAACATCATTTTAAGCATAAATATGTTTTTATACATATATTTATATTTATATTTATATACTAGATGCCCCGACAGACGTTGTCCTGTACCTATATCTACAATTTTTTAATATAATATACTAATTTTCACCGTTTACCAAAAAATAATATAAGGTTGTCAAATATCTCCCTTCCGCCTTTTTGTATTATAAACCAAGAGCAAAAAAGCGGAAGGGAGATATTTGACAACCTAATAATTATTGTTTTTTGAATTACTATTTACGCCAATATATCAGAGATGTTAAATGTAGAACTGCTTCAAATAAAATGATGATTCTCAATTTCCACAGTTAACACTTTAATTATCCCTTTAACAAATATTAAAATATGTCCAATAAAATTGTATATCAAAAATTATACACTGCCATTTATATAACAAATTTATTTCCAATAGCTCAATTTATTTTAATGCCAAGGTTTATCTAATATTTTTAGTTATACCTGTAGATGTGTATGTATAAATGAATGATTTTTTGTTTATTCACGACTAAAACATTGATTTTCCAAATTTTTCACACAAAAAATCATCGTCTGCCTTTGTGATGTATTTATTGTCATAGCATAGATACACGTGTTGAAAATTGACGTCTTTTAAAAGGTATAACAAATTCAGAAAGAATTCATATATAGCATTCGAGGTAAAGGTACAATATCACCTGGGATTTTTCTACCCAAAATAATTGCTTCAATAATATTGCCTATAATTTTTATAATTTTGTACCATATTTTAACTGGCTTTTAGTAATTTTAATATATAAATTACATTTTTTTCACTAATAATTCAATATACATCATTACTTAAGTTTAAATTTGAAGTGAATTAATTTGTCAAATCCTGTTCTCATGTGCTCTATTCATCCTACGATCAACAAAATTATTGCAGTAAATGGAGAAGTAAAAGCGTGTTCCCTGTGAATTTTTTTTACTGTGCTCCAATTTGCATGATATTTTGGAAATAGGCTAATCTTAATCTCAAGTTCAGAAGTGAAAACAATTTGCACCCCTTCACCACTCCCGGCATTAATTGGATTACTCTTTTAATTCTGACTTTATCAGAACTTGTAATATACTATTTTAAAGATAATGGCAAATTATCTTTAGAAAGATTTATATTTATATTAACTTCCCGTAGGGTAAGTTATTGTAATGGGCCGAAAATCGGAATTGAAAATTTCTACATTTCTCGACGTTTTGAAGGTTTCTGAACGTTTTGGCATACCTCAGAAAAAATGGATATGTGTGTGTGTGTGTGTGTGTATGTATGTATGGATACAAATGTTCGCCCACGTTTTTGGGCGTACGGATCAACCGATTTGAATGGTTTAAAAAACATTCGATTCCTATTGATAAGGAGATGTTAGTTTAGTTTAGTATTTAGTATTAGTTTTTGGCAAAGGCAGGTCCAGCAGTTACGGAGATAAGGAGCAGAGTGCAGAAAATAGAAATCGAGTTTTTGAGAGAACGGAGCATCCGATTTGAATTGTCTAAAGAACATTCAATTAGTAATTATTGGGAGAAGGGGTTATTAGTTTTTCGCAAAGGCAGGCCTAGCCATTTCGGAGATACAGAGCTAAATGTACAAAAAATGGCAGTTTTTGAGAGAACTAAGCGCCCGATTCAATTGATTCAAAAAACTTTCTGCTTGTCTTAACAAAATAATTGATTTTGGAAAAAAAAATTTTTGTTTCATTTTTTTTTAATTTTTTTTTTTAATTTTTTGTATATCGAAAATAATTCAGATTTTATTTTTAATTCTGACTATAGTTCTAATATATTTTAAACAAATAACTTCAACTCTGCAATTCAGTTTATATAATTCTTATAAATAGTAGACAATGTTACAATATTTATAATAATCTATTTGAAAACATTCAATATTTCTCGAACATTTTGTTACGGTACGGGAAGTTCCAGCAATTTGCCTTAAGGCACGATGCCACATTGCCACCTATCCCACTAGTTTATATTTATATTTATATCTATATTTATATCTATATCTATATCTATATCTATATCTATATCTACATCTACATCTATATTTATATTTATATTTATATTTATATTTATATTTATATTTATAGGGTCCGTCAGATAACTTTTTTTTTTGAAAATGCTATATATAAACTACTGAATATTTTCTCAATCTAAATCTTTTCTATTTGAAAGTGCAATCCTTCTGGTTAATAATCGAAAATAATTTCATTGAAATGGCTGTCTAATTTTTTAATTGCTGTCAAAAATTCTAAATTGCTACCAATAAAAAAAAGTTATATGGCGGACACTTTATATTTATATTTATCTTGATATTTATATTTACATGTATGTTTTTCCTCAACAGCAAGACGGTCCATTAGACCCCAACGCTCGTGGCCCAATGGGCATGACACCACTTATGTTAGCAGCTGTCCGAGGAGGAGGTGCTGGCCTGGACAGTGGTGGTGAGGAATCTGGACAAGGTGAAGGAGGTACACCAGCCGATGATGTCACAGCAGCTGTTATTGCCGAGTTGGTAGCTCAGGGTGCTGAATTAGACGCTGCTATGGATAAGACTGGAGAGACGTCCTTGCATTTGGCAGCAAGGTAATAAATAAAACATTACACCATATTAGCAATCTAAATTATTTATAGAATTACTAATATGAGTTTCAATTTTATAGGTATGCAAGAGCAGATGCAGCCAAGCGATTGCTGGATGCAGGAGCTGATGCCAATGTAGCCGATAACACAGGCAGAACGCCTTTACATGCAGCAGTGGCTTCTGATGCCATGGGTGTATTCCAGATTTTGTTGAGGAATCGTGCTACTAACTTGAATGCCAGAATGCATGATGGTACTACACCATTGATACTTGCAGCAAGGTAAATGATGATTTTATTTAACCAATATACATAAATATTAGTAATCTTTAATTTGAATGTAAGAACTGACAAACGTTTCCAATGCGCAATCATGAATGATAATTTTAATTTATTTTCTAGATTGGCTATTGAAGGTATGGTTGAAGATTTAATAAATGCAGATGCAGATATAAACGCTGCTGATAATTGTGGAAAAACAGCTTTACATTGGGCTTCGGCTGTTAACAATGTCGATGCTGTCAATATACTTCTGGTGCACGGTGCTAACAGGGATGCACAAGACGATAAGGTAATAAAAAAAACCATAAATAATTTTTATCATAAATAAATCAATTGAGTTTTTTTTTAAATGATCCAATAATATTATTAGTATCGTTATAAGTATTATAGTAATGGGCCGAAAATCGAAAATGAAATTTTTTTGCATTTTTCGACGTTTGGAAGGTTTCTGAACATTTTACTGGCTTACCTCAGAAAAAGTGTGTGTTTGTAACCGATAACCGATGGGTTGTAACCGATTTGAATGGTTCAAAAAACATTCGATCCCTATTGATACGGAGATGTGCTGATTAGTTTTTTGCAAAGGCAGGTCCAGCTGTTACGGAGATACGGAGCAAAGAGTGCACAAAATACAAATCGAATTTTTGAGAGAACGGATCATCCGATTTTAATGATCTAAAAAACATTCGATTTGTAATGATTGGAATTGCGAGAAGGGGTTATTAGTTTTTAGCAAAGGCATGTCCCGCAATTTCGAAGATACAGAGCTAAATGTGCAAAAAATGACAGTTTTTGAGTGAACTAAGCGTCCGATTTGAATGATCTAAAAAACTTTCTGCTTGTATTGACAAAACAATTGCTTTTGAGGATAAATAATTATTATATCTTTTTTTATTTTTCATAAAATATTTTTGTAATTTTGGATTAAAAATTCAAAAAATCACCCAGGCTAAGCACAGTCTAAGCGCCACTCTGGTACAAATGTTTACCAAAGTGCGTTTAGACTTTTCATGTACTGGACTTTTCGAATTTTGTGAAAACTATTGAAAAATGTGAAAATGCCGCCAAGCTAAGCACAGTATAAGTAAAAATGTTGCACAGAATTATTTGCAAACGCGTTTAGACTGTGACTATACGGGAGCACTTTTTAATTTTCGTTAACTATTTTTTTTAAATTGATTTCGAAATGAAATGACGATTGTTAATGTTTTATTTTATTTATTTATTTATTTAACGCCCAAGGCAATAATACAATATAATTACATTCTGAAGTGTACAAATTATAAACTAAAGATAATATGAGAAAATTTGGGTATTGAGAATTCATATATAGATTTGTATATAAACATAAAAAACACTTAATATATATAAACTACAAATATAAAACATTAAATAAAAACTAATAAAATTAAACATTTAATAAAAACTAATAAAATTAAACATTTAATAAACTATAAATCACTACTTAAGACAGTCTTGAAGGATAATTTTTCTGGAATGATTTTTTATATGTTTTTATATGTTCTGGAGATAAATTGATTTATAATTTACATTTGATTTGCTCAGATATAACAAGATATGCAAAAATAATGAAAGTTACAGTATTTGTAATAATATATTTGAAAACGTTTAAAATTTCTCGCATATTTCATTACGGTACGGGAAGTTCCAGCAATTTGCCTTAAAGCACGATGCCATACACCACTAGTTTAATATTTATTTTGAATGAATTTATTTTTTCTTTAGGATGAGACTCCTCTATTCCTGGGAGCCCGAGAAGGCGCCTACGAAGCCTGCAGGGCGCTCTTAGATGCATATGCAAATCGTGAAATAACAGATCACATGGACAGATTACCCAGGGATGTGGCTGGTGAACGTATGCACCATGATATCGTTCGGCTCCTGGACGAACATCATGCTCCTGCAGGAGTGCAGGGCGGTAGAGGTGGCGCCGGTATGACCGTTGCGGGAGCACAGGGTCATACACTAATTGGTAAGGAATAATTGATATATATATATGTATATATATATATATATATATATATATACACTAGAATCCGCTTAGTATGACATCGAAGGGACGCCGAAATCTCGTCATACTAACCGGTCGTCATTAAAAGCGTACTGAAGAAAAACTTTTTAATATGCAAATATGACACATGTTTCAGTAATTTAAAAGAAAAGCCTATACAAACGTTTCAATTAAAAATAAAAATGACACATTAAAATTTAATATAAAATAAAATTGACATAGGGTAGGGCGGGGCACAACGGTCCAATTTGACTTACAGTAATTATACTGTCTAAACCCAATGAACAACACATAACATACATAAAAGAAGCATCTATCGAACTATGTTCAGAAAAACTTACATACATACGTACATAATTCCTAATTATATAAATATTATATTTTTTATTATTTTTTAAACATTTGTTATCTGACCCATTTACCTCACATACGGGGTAAAGTGGAACAACCAGGGGGCGAACAGATGGAATTTCTTCTATTAAATTTTAAAGGCATTTTACGCTACATTATTGAACCAATGCAAAATATTAATTCTGTGGGTACATTTGTTACAAAGACAACACAGTATATTACATTGATCTGCTATTGGTCAGAAATATTCATCAGAAGAGCCGGAATAACAATTTATTCGATTAATCTCTTGTAAAATTGCTTTTTTTTAAACTTTACTATTTTATTGCTTACAACTTCGCCAAAATAAAGGTTCAGCTGGTCCTTTTTATTGCAGTCATGTGCTGCTCATCTTCTGATAGCAAAGTCATAAGAATAAAAGTGATGGCTGGTTATGAATTTATACATTTTTCGCCCTCTACTATCAAATATAATTGTTAAAAAAAATCTAATTTTATTTGTTTATGAGATATTCGTGGTGGGCCATTAATAATTAGTCTACCCTACCCATGAACATACAAATGTGTTTTTCAATGTAAGTAATCAGTAATTTTTTATTGATTTCTTTACATAATTCTATTGTAAAAACAGTCCCTGGTGCTACTGTGCACAAAAGACATAGCAATTGCTTTCGTAGACTTGGCCACATCATGTAAAATCATGTCGGTCATTATAATTGGACATATTTTTTTCCAAAAATGGGTCATTATAAGCGACATGTCAATGTAAGCGATGTCAATATATCCGACTAGACAGCTGTTTTTTTAAGGAATTTTATATGGAAACCAAATTTCTAGTGCGATTACGTCATATTAAGCGGTTGTCAATATATCCGGCGTCATACTAATCGGATTCTACTGTATATATATATTTGTGGTACAATTTAATTTTCAAAAAATCTTGAAAGTTAGCTCAATATCACTTGCAAATATCATATTTTATTATTTATAACTAGGCAATCTTCAATTCTTTTCCTTAGATTCGCTTTTTTATTAATTTTGGTCCATCTTTTTCAATTTTAGCTCATTTTGCTGGTTCTCCGAACCACCACCAAATGATCACACATCCGACAGTAATCGGTGCTACAGGTGTACAAGGCAGCAACAAATCAAGGTCCAAAAAGAGGGCGAGCGGTAAAAATAATATAAACAACAATAATAATACGAATCCTGGACAAAATCCACACAGTCCTGTAGATGGTACAGGAACAAACTTACAAGACGGTAAGAATTTAAACTTTATTTTCTTATATATAAAAATGGAGCTCTCGATAAAATAAACCACTAAAACTCGAAAACGGCTAAACCGGTTTGGCCAGTCTTAGTCTTGAAAAATTCGTAATAATCAGTAGGTTGTCGGAATGGTGAGATATTATTTCAAAATCGCGTAGAAACTTTACATTTTTAATTTGAATTTTTTTGTAGAAGGGTAATTTGAATAAAACAATGGACGGTGGCTAATACGTCAAATGTCAAACGTTTTTGGCAGATGATGTTTAATTACGTTTAATAGGATGTTTTACGTGAATATTATTTAATTATGATTACATTGTAGTAAGTAGTTTTGTTTGTAGTTTTATTTAAACGCAGAAACTTTAGTAAACGAATCGCAAGTGTTACTAGAAACTCAAAATATCAACTTTTTTGAAATGTTAATATGAAAATGCACTTTTTGGCGTTGTAGCACACTTTTTTTTGCAAATCATATTTTTCTCAAACACGGTGCTCTGAAAGATCTCATTTGTATAATTATATACTCATTGGTATTTATAAAACATTTTCTAGGTTATATTATTTTTTATTTATGTTATTTAAATTCAGAACTTCAGAATTGGTATCGATCAAAGGGACATTTTGTTGAATAACATTTTTTCAGTTATAATTTCCCAGAATTTATCGAAGAATAGATAGTAATATATGAAGGTCCGGGGTTAAAAAGCTCCATCACCGATGTGTCAAAAACCAGTAAAGTTAAGCATTGTTTAACAACAATATTTGAAAGTAGAGGGAAAAGATGTATAAAAATGTAATTATTTAATTTGTAAAATAAGACAATAAACCTGTTTAGCACCTGGCCGTTTCAAGTTACCCCGTCTATGGGGTAAAAACGTCCAGATAACAAATTTTTGAAAGACATCAAAATAGCACATTTCTACAATGATGAAGTAGCTGGCAGTTTTACTGAATGTAGTCAGATAATTGTTCGTTTGAAATGTGTCATTTGTTGTGATATAATTGGTTTGGTTTTTATGATATAATTAATATTTGCTCAAAGTCAAATAGGACGTTTGTGCCTCGCCTTGCTCTACATATATACTTTTTATTAAATTTTTATTAAAGACTTGGATTGGATTATACCATGTTTTCTACAGAAAGTGTATAAAACTTCCAGTTTGTTTGTATTGACAAAATATAGACAAACTAATGGCTTTATTGCTTTTATAATACCTCATTTTTCATATATCATTCAAACAACACATCCTTATACACTAAAAATATTAATATTTTTGATCCTTTAGAAATTGTTTAGAATATACCTTACTTAGCAAAACAACGTTTGCCGGGTCAGCTAGTATATATAAAATGCTTTTGTTGCAAAGTATTTAACTGGTAAATATTTATTTTAGGTAATAATTCTCTCCGTCGCAAACCTAGTACTAAAAAATCAAACCAACAAAGGAAAACACCGAACTCGAACAATGCGAGCAACGGCAACACTGGGCTGGACTCGCTTACTAACAATGGATCAGGGAATGCCACATCGGGCAACACAATGTCTTTAGTGGATGGCTTGACGTTGAGTCCTCATCAGGATATAGGAAGTCCTTATGATTTAGGACAGATATCTGGTAACGGAGGTGTGTACAGCAATATGGGACACAGGTTGGATTTGATTAATGGCAAACAACCACCGAGCTATGAAGACTGCATTAAGGTAAAAATAATAGTCTCTTCATAATTATTTGTATATTCTGCATTTTCCGAAGGAGAAGTTTATGTTTTCATCAAAAAATCCGATTCGCTAATTTTATGTTTTCTCCTGGACGTTTCAAGACATTCTGAATCGAATGAGACCAATATTTGGAAAAAGTATGTGTGTGTGAACAGATTTTTTACCTTAAATCGACGGCTGGACCGATTTCAAAAATTTAAAAGCCATTCCATGTATCTCGATGAGGACTATTGCTTGTCAGTTTTGTGCGACGATTGGCTAAGCCGTTTCTTTGTAAATAGCAGAAAAGTGAAAAATTTTCGTCCACGTTTTAGCCCGCAATTCTGAATCGATTTTGAAAATTCAAAAACCGTTTGAAAGATATTGGTTTGGAATCGTGCTGATTAGTTTTTGGTGAAGATCGGCTGGGTTGTTTTCTTGTAATAAAGTGTTAAAAAAAAATTTTCGACGATCTCTATGATTTTTTTTTGACGGTAGATACCATAGTCTTATAGATCATACTAAAAGATTACGGCCCTACAACAACTCGTTTAATTTTAAAAATTTGTCAAAGTTTACATAAATTAGTATCATTTTTTTGGCTTTTGTCAAAATTAAAACTTTCATCGACGTTTGCTCAAAAACGCCTGAACCGATTTCAGAAATTTAAAAGCCATTTGATGTTTCTTTTCAAGTTCTATTAAAATCTTTTCTTTTTTATCAGAAAACTATGGACATCGATAACTTCTTCAATCAATTATTTTTGTAGAATAGAACTGTTTTAACTCGGGTATAATGTTTTTTTTGCATAATCTTTCCTTTTTATAGCCGAGTGCAATTAGTGTTGTTAAGGACTCGCTAAAGATAGTTTTAAGAAATGGATAATAAAGTATATATGAAAGGCTTTATTATTGTAACTACTTATTAATGATTTATAGCCGAAACAAGATAATCAAAATCTAAATTAGTGTTAAAAATATCTAAATATTTATTTAAATATAAAACTGTACAAACATTTGTATTCAAATTTATCTCATTGTCAGTTTTAAGCTCTACTCATAATTTCTATGTAAATTTCATGTACAATTTTTTTTTTAACTTCCCGAAGGAGAAGTTTGTTTTCATCAAAAAATCCGTTTCACTAATTTTATGTTTTCTCGACGTTTCAAGCCACTCTGAATTGAATGAGACCTAATTTAAGGGAAAAGTATGTGTGTGTGTGTGTGAACAGATTTTTTGCCGTAAATCGACGTTTTCTCAAAAACGCCTTAACCGATTTCAGAAATTTCAACGCCATTTGATGTATCTTAATGGGGACTATTGTTTGTCAGTTTTGTGCGACGATCTGCCGGGCCGTTTCTTTGTAATTTGGAAAAAAGTTTTAAACTCTTCGTCCACATTTAAGATCATACTACCGAATCGATTTTAAAAAATCAAAAACTGTTCGAAAGATATTAGTTGGGAATGATACTGATTAGGTAAAAATCCACCGAGCCGTTTTCTTGTAATTAACCGTTGAAAAAAAAATTTAAGCCGATTTTCATGGAACTTTTTTTGGCGTTATATTTTTAAATACTAAAGCATAAAAATGAAATGCCATTTAGTTTTAAATATTAAAGCATAAAAATGAAATGCCATTTTATACAATATTATTTTATTCAATGCTTAAAAAACTATGAATATCAATATTTATTATTATAGATGTAATTAAAATGTTTTCTTTGATGATTTTTCTGAAACTTTGTGGCCTTCTTAGAGGCTAACCAAATGATGTCATGTCTATATAGAATGATTATCAGTACTGTTTGATATCAGATTAACAAGTTCAGTATAAATTGTCAATAGTTATCACTTTGCACGTAATTTGTATAAAATTTCATAGTTTTCTTTGATGATTTTTCTAAAACTTTGTGGCTTTCTTAGAAGCCAATCAAATGATGTCATGTTTATATAGAATGATTATCTTATAGAACTTACTGAAATATTACGGCCTTACGACAAGTAGTTTAATTTTAAAAATTCATCAAAGTTTGAGAAAATGAGTAGTTCTTTTGACTTTTGTTAAAATTAAAATTAGATGATTTACTTGGTATAACGATAGAGTACTTGGTCTTAATGAACATACTAAAGTACTAAACCATTAAAGTCTTACGGAAACTGGTTCAATTATAAAAAATGTATTGATTTGTGAAAATTTGCTTTTAGAAAACACTCCGAGTTAACGTGTTCGTTCGTTTTCAATTATGTGTAATAAATCCACTCGGAATACTTTTAATCACTCATAAATGAATTTATATTTTATTGATTAAGTCGATTATTTATACAAATCGGGAAGTTCATGTAACTTGCCTCAAGACAAAATACCAATACCAACTAGTTTTTTTTTCATTTAAATCAAATTTCAATCCTATCAAATACCCAAGGTGCCGTAAAATATTTGACTAATACCATGACTTTTACCGTAGTACTAATACCATACCGTGACTTATAATCACTCTGCTCTAATAAAAATGCTTTCTTTAAATTACTCATTTTATTTTAAATGTTACTTGGTTCGCGATTCAGCAAGAAGAGAATTATTTTACATAGGTTCAACATAAACATAAATATAAGATGGCGGATACATAGTTTTAGGGTAGGAGAACACTGTTGCCAACTTCACTAATAGTAATGGCAGGACATTCGAACTACAAATATATATATATATATATATATATATATATTATATATATATATATATATACATTACATTTGACATTACATAAGAAAAAATGTGACAAACAATTTTGTCCACACTCATAAATGAATTTATTTTTTATTTATTAAATCGATTATGCACACATATCGGGAAGTTCATGTAACTCGCCATCCATTTCTCAAATTTAAATCTTTATCTATTTCCTTTTCCCCAGGGAACACAGTCCCTCCACAGTCTGCACGCAGCCAACCTGACAAGTCTGGAGTACGCCTACGCCCTGCAGCAGCATCAGCAGCAACAGCAACAACAACACCAGAATTCATATCCGACAACAGAACTACTTCTGTCCTCATCCGGTTTACTAATGAGCCAAGCCGGCAATCCCCAAGGAGGCGTGTCACTGCTGCATCCAGGAGGCGGTTTAGTAGGTGGCGGTCCTGGTGGAGCAGGCGGCGGAGGAGCTCCGCCAACATTGTCTCCGCCTTATTCGAATCAGAGCCCGCCGCATTCGGTGCAGAGCAACATGAGCATGTCACCGCAGGCGTATATAGGTAAGATAAAGGATTTATGTGTAAAATAATATATATATATATATATATATATATATATAATATATATATATATATATATTTAGATGACCCGACAGACGTTGTCCTGTACCCCCGTCTACGTTTTTTTAATATTCTATACTAATATTTATACCGTTCAGTTAAAATTAATCATTATTGTTTTCGAGTTACTATTTACACCAATATATGAGTGATGTTAAATGTAGAACTGCTTCAAATAAAATGATGATTCTCAATTCCCACAGTTAACACTTTAATTATCCCTTTAACAAATATTGAAATATGTTCAATGAAATAGTGCATTAGTAATATACACTACAATTTATAGAACAAATTTATTTCCAATAGCTCAATTTATTTTAATGCCAAGTGTTATCCAATATTTTTAGTCATACCTGTAGATGTAGATGTATAAATGAATGATTTTTTGTTTATTCACGACTAAAACATTGATTTTCCGAATTTATCACCCAAAAAATCATCGTCTGCCTTTGTGATTTATAGCTTAAGATATACGTATTGGAAATTGAAGTCTTTTAAACAGTATAACAAATTCAGAAAGAATTAATATATAGCATTCGCGGTAAGGTGCAATATCACCTTAATTTTTTCTACCCAAAATAATTGCTTCAATATGTTGCCTATAATTTTTATAATTTCGTACCCTGGCTTTTAGTAATTTTAATTTCTAAAATTACATTTTCTCACTAATAAATCAATATACATTATACTTAAGTCATATTCGAAGTGAATAATTTGCAAATCCTGTTCACAAGTGCTCTATTCAACCTACGATCAACAAAATTATTGCAGTAAATAAAGAGGAAAAAAGCGTGTGCCCTGTGAATTTTTTTTACTGTGCTCCAATTTTCTTGATATTTTGGAAATATGCCAATCTCAATCTTAAGTTCAGAAGTGAAAACAATTTGCATTCCGTCACCACCCCCGGCATTAATTGGATTATAACTCATTTAATTCTGATTTTATCAGAACTTGTAATATACTATTTTAAAGGTAATTAAATGAGCTACAACTTTCTCTATCATAAATTTTACCGTAACGTACCGACAGCCGCACTCTTTAAACAATTAGAACTCTATCAATATTTGTGTAGCAAAAAAATAATAAAAAGCAATAATTAGTCAGAAAAATACCTCGAATTTTCATATATATACTTTTATACGTATTCTTTCAGAGATATTATAATGAGAGGGTGGTTGTTTTTTTTTTAATGGATTTTTTTTAGGAAATCATAAGTTTTTTCATAATCGTTTGTACTAAAGTTGTGGTATTTTCTAGAATCCATTAAGATTTCTTAAACCAAGTTAATTCTAGATGAAATACGATTATTTTAATTTTGGACTCTAAACTATTTGATTTAATTTAAATAAAAAAAACTTTGTATGCGTCTTTTATTTGCATAATATCTCACTCATTTTACACGCAG
>NW_020539726.1:41066559-41080102 GCF_003426905.1 Ctenocephalides felis | reverse complement strand
TTTTTTAACATAGGTTCAACATTAACATAAATATAAGATGGCAGATACATAGTTTTAGGGTAGGAGAACACTGTTTGCCACATCACTAATAGTAATGGCAGGACATTCGAACTACAAATATATATATATATATAATATTTATATATATATATATATATATATATAACATACATTTGACATTACATAAGAAAAAATGTGACAAACATTTTGTCCACACTCATAAATGAATTTATTTTTTATTTATTAAATCGATTATGCACACATATCGGGAAGTTCATGTAACTCGCCATCCATTTCTCAAATTTAAATCTTTATCTATTTCCTTTTCCCCAGGGAACACAGTCCCTCCACAGTCTGCACGCAGCCAACCTGACAAGTCTGGAGTACGCCTACGCCCTGCAGCAGCATCAGCAGCAACAGCAACAACAACACCAGAACTCCTATCCGACAACAGAACTACTTCTGTCCTCATCTGGTTTACTAATAAGCCAGGCCGGTAATCCCCAAGGAGGTGTATCATTGCTACATCCAGGAGGCGGTTTGGTAGGTGGCGGTCCTGGTGGAGCAGGAGGCGGAGGGGCTCCGCCAACATTGTCGCCGCCTTATTCGAATCAGAGCCCGCCGCATTCGGTGCAGAGCAACATGAGCATGTCACCGCAGGCGTATATAGGTAAGATAAAGGATTTATGTGTAAAATGATATATATATATATATATATATATATATATATATATACTAGATGACCCGACAGACGTTGTCCTGTACCCACATCTACATTTTTTAAATATCCTATACTAATATTTACCGTTAAGTTAAAAATAATAATTATTGTTTTTCGAATTACTATTTACACAAATATATGAGTGATGTTAAATGTAGAACTGCTTCACATAAAATGGTGATTTTCAATTCCCACAGTTAACACTTTAATTATCCCTTTAACACACATTAAAATATGTTCAACAAAATTGTATATTAAAAATTATACACTGCAATTTATAGAACAAATTTATTCACAATAGCTCAATTTATTTAAATGCCAAGGGTTATCCAATAGTTTTAATCATACCTGTGTAGATGTAGGTGTATAAATGAATGATTTTTTGTTTATTTACGACTAAAACATCGATTTTTCAAATTTATCACACAAAAATTCATCGTCTGCCTTTGTGATTTATGGTCAGAGCATAAGATACACGTGTTAGAAATTGAAGTCTTTTAAAAGGTATAACAAATTCAGAAAGAATTCATATATAGCATTCGTGGTAAAGGTACAATATCACCTTGGATTTTTCTACCCAAAATAATTGCTTCAATAATGTTGCCTATATTTTTATAATTTCGTACCATATTTTAACTGACTTTTAGTCATTTTAATATCTAAATTACATTTTTCTCACTAATAAATCAATATACATTATTACTTAAGTTCATATTCGAAGTGAATTAATTTGTCAAATCCTGTTCACAAGTGCTCTATTCAACCTACTATCAACAAAATGGAGAGGAAAAAAACGTGTGCCCTGTGAATTTTTTTTACCGTGCTTGATATTTTGGTAATAGGCTAATCTTAATCTTAAGTTCAGAAGTGAAAATAATTTACACTCCTTCACCACCCCCGGCGTTAATTGGATTATAAATCATTTAATTCTAATTTTATCATAACTTGTAATATACTATTTTAAAGGTAATTAAATGAACTACAACTTTCTCTATCATAGATTTTACCGTAACTTCTTAGCATACACAATCATAGCTCTATCAATATTTGTGTAACAAAAAAATAATAAAAAGCAATAATTAGTCAGAAAAAGACCTTGTATCTCTTTTCAGAGATATAATAATGAGAAATTGGTTGTTTTTTTAATGGATTTTTTTAATGAAATCATGAGTTTTTTGAAAATCGTTTGTACTAAAGTTGTGGTATTTTCTAGAATCCATCAAGATCTCTTAAACCAAGTTAATTCTAGATGGAATATGATTATTTTTAATTTTGGTGAAAATGGCACTCATAAACTATTTGATTTAAATGAGAAAAACATTTTATGCGTCTTTTATTTGCATGGTAGCTCACTCATTTTACACGCAGAAGTACTCATTTTAAAGCTTATTTTGAGGACTATAAAACCCCATTTTCATATCTAGCCTAATATTGTTCCTAGTACACTATAAAACAGCGATTTATTAAGATTTTAATTTATATAATTTTGTTCATTTTACTATTTTCGTTAAAATGTATATTTCTGAAGATATTAACAAACAACGCTTTTAATTTTTCTTCAACGTTTAGTTAAAAAATAATAATCTGTCAAATTAAATTTTAAATAGGGTGTGTTTAAGGCCTAGACAATATTAGAATACCCCGTGTTCATATAGACGCTTCTCTCGCCCGATTTTTACGTTCAGAAGGAATACTTAAAGGGTCCTCCGCTCGACATGATGGCGCTGCTTTTGGCATTCAAATTAACGGCGCAAAATTTGAAATCAAAATTAATGATTTTTAGTGCACGGGTATTTGAAACTAAATTTGGTATTACAATCCTATTATGTTTTGTAATAATACAATAATAACAAAAATATACTGGATAATATTATATTATAATAAATTACAATCAAATCGAAATATAAATCAACAAATACACTGCAATACACCGGTTTATATATATCACATTATGATATCACATCTAATCTACTGGAATAACTTCTACACTTTTTTCTACTTATTAATATATATATTTATTGCAATTTAGTGATAATGCATATAGTGTTAGTTCATTACATTGTCTGTCATTCTTAACTTCTTAACTCTCATTAACTAATAATCATCCCGTGCAAAATTTGACATTCTTAAGCAATTCATTTTCTCCCAAGTACATTCAGATCCGTGTGAAGTGGTAGTCCAATTTTAAACAGCTGGAACAGCTTTTTATTTGTGTATTATGTCTTTCTTGTAGAAGCAAGACATTTATAGTAGATTTCCTAGAACTGACCTCTTTCCTTAAAGTGTATTATGATTAGACTAATATGTCAATGCATTACGTAGTAATGTAGTAATTATGTCCTCCATATGAGTTTGAAGCTGTTCTATTCATATTGTCAAAGGGCTATGCATTTGAGAGCAATTCCTGATGAAATCCTTATTAACAAATATACAAACACAAACGAACAAGAATCGCCATTTTGTAAACTTAAACAAAAGTGACACTGACGTTTCTTAGTAACCAACATAAAATATTTGAAAATACTTTTTCATCGGCTCACTAGCGCCAAATCTGCGACTACAAATGGACCCCTAAGTATTCCTTCTGAACGAGGAATTTGTTCTAAGTGAAAAGGCCCTGGTTTAAGGTGCAACACTGACATTTCACAACCGTGAGTCGCATGCGCAGACTGCATCACCTGTCAGACGCATGTTGACTATATTTTATTATATTATTTTAATTTTTGGCACGTCTCAGCTGCTTTTAGGCAATAAAAATGTTGACATTACCTTTATGTCATTAATTATTAATTCATAATCACGAATTTATTATATTTTAATATTGTCTTAGCCTATAAGTGAATAGAAATGTTTGACAAATGACAGTCTTCATTTGTTTTTATTGTCAAACTACGCTTCAAATATTTTAAAGGTCAAACAATGATAAGCGGTTTTTTGTATTTTTTTCCATTTATATCTACAATCTAACTATATTTCTATGAATCAAAACATTCTAAAAAATTTTCCGAACAAACTTCAGGAAGATTCATGAAAATCCGAATTATAGTTTAGGAGGATTAATGAAACTTACATTGTTACAGAAGAATTTTATATATAAGATATATAGATATATATAATATATATATATATATATTATAGTCTTCTATAATATGTCGTCTTCCGTTTAGGTTCACCGTCTCCTGCAAAGTCCAGGCCGAGTTTGCCGACGAGCCCCACTCATATTGCAGCAATGCGACATGCGCAGCAGCAGAAACAGCATCTGCAGCAGCAGACGACGGCGTCGGCTACGACGCAGCAGCAGCAACAACAACAGCAACAGCAGCAAGTGCAACAGCAGCAACAACAGCTGGCGGCTATGCTCCAGCAGCAGCTGTTGCAGCAGAACGATGCCATGGGATCGCTTGTTGGGGGATTCGATTTTAGTGGAGGGTTGGATATGCCTTTCGGTAATTCTCAAGGTAAGGGAAAAAAATATTATTAATATATATCTACATATATATAAAAATAAGTCGGGTTTTCCTTCCTGCGTCGGGTTTCCCATAAACTCCAGAACGCACGAACTTTGTAGCTAAGAAAATTAGTGGTGCATGGCATCGTGCCTTAATGCAAATTGCTGGAACTTCACGCACCGTAGTTAAAAATTCGAGTAATGACATTAGTGAGAATTATCAGAATTATGCTTGGTTAAGTCAACGAACAATTCTTGCCGCAAAGTATAATGATGTACACGCACCGAATTTCACCATTCAATCAAAAATTGCTGGCGATTTGGTGACATACCAATGATTCCGACTGGTCTTCCGTTTGACTTCAAACGATTGCAACTTCCAGTTCGCCTTGCGTTCGCAATAACAAGTCGCAAGGCCAATCGCTTTTAGTGTTTGCGGGATAAATTTCAAATAGATTATTTAGAAAATCATTGTTTTTCACATGGGCAGTTATACGTTGCCTGTTCACGAGTTGGAAAACCATCCGCTTTGTTTGTGTTAACGTCGGACCAAAAAACAAAAAATGTGGTTTACCAAAGAGCACTTCAATGAGACGGATAATTTGCGGGTTCATTTTCATTTACTTAGAGAAGTTCACCTAAAAAACACTTCATTTTTATAATCGAAATAAATTCATTACTGTTGTATAATACAATCAAATTTTTCCTTTTCAAATATAAAATATAATTTAAAGATATCCAAAATTGCATCTTAAACTTCTCCTAATTGGTATTAAAAGTGAAATTTTTAACGCAAAATATTGTGCAAAGATTAGTAAAGGATGCAAAGAAGTTATATATTTCTTGAATTTTATTGAAAAAAACTATATTGAAAATATCGCATTCAAGGTAGGACCAGCTCTGATTATTACTTAATTTCACATTTTAAGCGAATTAATTTGTCAAATCCTGTTCATATGTGTATCATTCAATCTGCCATACATATACTGTATCTTATATTATTTTAATTTCTGGCACATCTCTCAGCTGCTTTTCGGCAATAATAATGTAGACATTTTATTTTTCTAATTCACAATCATGAATTTATTATATATATTCTAATATTGTCTAGGTTCATAAGTAAATTGAAATGTTTGGCAGATGATAGTTTTTATTTGTTTTCAATGCCAAACAATGCTTCAAATATTTTTAAACTCAAACAATGATAAGCGGTTTTTTGTAATTTTTTCCATTTATTTCTACAATATAACTATATTTCTATAATTCAAAAAATCCTAAAAAATTCCCTTAACAAACTTCAGAAAGATTTACCAAAATCCGAATAATCGTTTAGGAGGTGTATATTTACATACATCATTACAGAAGAATTTTATATTCTTATATATAAAAATCATTACAGAAGAATTTTATATTCTTATACATAAAATTCTTCTGTAATGAACCATGTAAATAAAATCCTTCTAAACGATTATTCGGATTTTGGTAAATCTTTCTGAAGTATGTTAAGGAAAATTTTTAAAATTGATATAAATATTTTCCAAACTATTACAAATCCCAAGTCTATTTCTACATCCTCTAATTCTATTTTCTGTCCTTTAGGAAACCAGCAGCAGTCCCAATCCCTCCAATACTACCATCACCAGTACTTGACGCCGCCCAGCCAGCACTCGGAGAGCACAGGGACCCCCCATCACACGGTGCAGACGCCCGAGAGTTTTCCGACGCCGTCTCCGGAGTCTCCGGGGCACTGGAGCTCATCGAGCCCCCATAGTAATTCCGACTGGTCCGAGGGCGTCAATTCGCCCTCTTATACGAGCGGCCATGGGGGCACTGTGACCGGAGGCAGCAACGGCAATGGGGGCTGTAACGGTACGGGGAATAAAGGACCGGAGGCTATTTATATATAGTAAGCGGGTTTGCAATGTTTGGGTAAATGATTGTGGATTTAGAGTTGGAGGTAGATGGTGAATAATGATGCAGATTTAGGTTTTTGCGTGTAATTTATAATAGCATAATGGCATTGCAATCTTTACATATGTAATGTATAGATATTTATATATCTATGCTCGTGTTACAATAAACTCTAAAAATATCAATTCGATATTGATGATCTTAACTCGATATGTATAGTTAGATATGAAGATTTTTTATCTCAATTTGGTTGATTAAAACTTCTTCAACATGAAACTTTGCACAAACTTAATTTACAAACAGCATTGAAAGACAATTAATTAATCTTTTTACAATTAAATTACTTAGTTGTACTTACCATAACACCAATTTAAATGGTTTTAACACGATTTTAAATGGATTTAAATCAGCTTTATATAATTTTATTCAACTTTATTCAATTTTTTTTTTATTTAGATCGTTGTTACTTAATTTCAATCAATTTAACTCGATTTGAAATAATTTTACTAAATTTTTACTCAATTTTAAATAATTTCCATCAATTTTATACATTGATTGAACTAAATTTTAAATAATTCTACTAAATTTTGAGAGGATTAAACTAAATTTTAAATGGTTTTACCCAATTTTATATTGTTTTAACTCAATTTTATATTGATTTAAATCAATTTTATGTAATTTTACTTAATTTATATCAACCATAAATCAACTGAACTAAATTTTAAATGGTTTTACCCAATTTTATATTGTTTTAACTCAATTTTATATAGATTTAAATTAATTTTATGTATTTTTACTTAATTTATATCAACCATAAATTGATTGAACTAAATTTTAAATATTTTTATACAATTTTAAATCGTTTTATTTCAATTTTAAATAATTTTAAACAGTTTTGAGTCGATGCAAATCAATTTTAAATAATTTTACTTAAGTTTAAATGGTTTTAACTATATTCTAAATCGATTGAGTTCGATTTTGAATATTTATTCAATTCTAAATCGATTGAACTGATTTTTTTTATTTATACTCAATTTTATATAGTTTTACCTAATTTTATATAATTTTAATCAATTTAAAATCGTTTTAAATCAATTCTAAATAATTTTACTCAATTCTAAAACGTTTCAACTCGATTTTAAATAGTTTTACCCAATTTTATATAAATTTAATCAATTTTAAATAATTTTATTTAATTCTAAATCGATTGACTCGATTTTAAATAATTTTATTCAATATTGAATCGTTTTAACTTGATTTTAATTAGTTTTACTCAATTTTAAATAGTTTTAACACAATTTCAAACTATTTAATTCAATTCTAAATCGATTGACTCGATTTTAAGTAGTTCTAATCAATTTTGAATCGTTTTAACACAATTTAAAATTTGTTTACTCTATTTTAAATGGTTTTAACTCAATTTCAAACCATTTTGCTCAATTCTAAATCGATTGACTCGATTTTAATAAATATTTTACTTAATTTTAAATCGATTTTAAATAATTTTATACTATTCTAAATATGTCAATTTTAAACGAATGAATTAAATTTTAAATGATTTTACTCCATTTTAGATTAATATAATTCAATTGTAAATAGTTTTACTCAATTTTAGATTAATTTAATTCAATTTTAAATAGTTTTACTCAATTTTAAATCAATTGAACTCAATTTTATATAATCTTCATGGATTTTAGAAAATTTTACACTATTTTAAAATTTTCACACCATTTTAGATTATAAAAAAAAAGAAATGAAATTAAATTGGATTTATTCAATTTTACTCAAACTCACTAAATTTTAAATCGAGCTGTAACGTAATTTTTTTGATAAAAAGATAATTTATATTATTATAAGTTGGCAACCTTGTATACTTTGTAATTTAAATAAGAGACACTTATAGTTAAATTATTTATTATATAATTTCGAAATTATATAATAAATAATTTATTTTGTAAAAAATAACTATTAATATTATTTATTATTAGTATTATTATTATTATTTGAATTTTCAAAATTTTTTAGATTCATATTTTTGACAGTTGTATTTTGACTGAAGTTTGTTCATAATGGCGCTTATAGTATTTACAATCAAAAATCAAATTTCATTTAACAGTATACATTTAATTTAAATAAAAAACATTCATATCTGTTAAATTATTTATTATATAATTTCAAAATTATATAATAAATAATTTATTTTATAAGAAATAATAATTGATATTACTTATTATTATTATATAGTCAAAATTTTTTAAATTCATATTTTTGACAGTTGTATGTTAACATACTGAAGTTTGTTCATAATGGCGCTTATAGTATTTTCAAGCAAATATCAAATTTTATTTTAACAGTTTTTGTGCAATTTTAAAACAAGTTAAAGAAGTTTATTTAGTGCAAAATGGATATTATATAATTCAGGTACTGCAATTGCTTTATAGTTTATTTAAAGATTATAATGCTAGTAAAGTATATTTATTTAATAACATAAGGAACATAACCCTACTTTTTCAAACAAAAACCAAATTTTATTTTAACTGTTTTTGTGCAATTTTAAAACAAGTTAAAGAAGTTTAATTAGTGCAAAATGGATAGTTCAGGTACTGCAATTGTTTTATAGTTCATTTAAAGGTTGTAATGCCAATAATGTACATTTATTTAATAACCAAGGAACATAACCTTATTTTTTGAAAGTATTATTTTATTACTCCAACTTTTGATGCACAATCATCTCTTCAACATTGCCCAGAATCTTTTCTTACTTTTAAATGTTGTGAAAGTTTATTTAATCGATGGCTTGATTGTTGATGTTGAGAGAATACGACTAATCGATTACTATTATATTTGTTAATATTAAAACATGTGAGTGCTAAGCGTAAAAGATTTGTTGAATCAGTTATTTGTTATTTTAAATTTAAATATAGATATAGATAATAATATGAAAGTGGTATTATATTTTTAAATGCACAACGAAGTGGTGTACATATATGATTTTAATATTAAGTGTAGTATAGGAGATTATATTTTGTAAACAATTATATACATATTTATACGACGTGCCTTTCAATATCTACACGACTTTTTTTTTATAATATACATATAAGTGTATATTTATATCAGTGTCACTGGTATAACATATATGTATATTTTAAACGCAACTGCATGACAATAACTGCCCAATTTTTTATATAGTAACTCGATTAGAACTTGCCAGTTTTTAAATATTATATATATAATTGACCTTGATGGCTTTATTGGGTATCTCGATTATGGGACCACGAGTACATTCTTAGTATTGAAACACTCTGTGATTATTAAAATTTATCTATTTTTATACAAGTATTTTAAATGAATAAGCATTCCTCGCTTCAACAACACTCCATTTATATTTTAACATGACAAGCTGGTTGCACAATGGTGATGCAACCGTTTTATTTTATTCAAATAAATATTATTCGATACTTTTGGGTACTGAAATGTACTGACTGTTTAAATGAAAATTTTAACGTATTTTAATAAGAAGTATTATAAATAGTACAATTTTTTACTATTTGTTTTAATTTATTTAATGTAATTTTAATTAAAGTGTAAAATAGTTATTTTAATGTAAATGATATTTTAAAATTGGCAGAAATCGGATTGAGAATGATTTTGTTTAGACAATCAGACAAATCCAAAGTCTGCATGATGAGTAACAATTAATTTCTGGGGTTTTATTAATATTTATTAGATTTTATAATTTATTTATATACTATTGTATTTATTACACGATTCGACCAAATTTTGGAGAGCAGTTTGATAGACGGAAAACATATAAACAATTTAGTTATATTTATTTATATACATATATATATATATATATATTATATACATATATATACATATATATATATATATATATATATATATTATTTAGGTTTTTGAGACAAATAGACAAATGTGTTTAAAAACAGTTTTATGATATCGAGAACAAATGATATCGAAACGCCTATTTATTTTAATAATTTTCACATAAATAATATGTACTAAATATTTCTTGATTGTATTTTCGATTTGAAGCGTATTTAATATTATTAGTAGCCAATTCGTCGAGTTAAAAATGATATATTAATTTTTATTTATTTATTTATACGTTTTGGAAAAAATTTAAATCAAGTCAAAGTTCACTTTTGATAAAGATAGATTAAGTATTATTTTTTTGTTTTGTAATTGTAGATTTACACAAATTTAAGATGTATCACTCAATTTTTCATATAAGTTTATTCGATTGAACTCAATTTTAAATCTATTTAACTAAATATTAAATCGATTTAACCAAATTTTAAATAATTTTTTCAATATTAAAAGGATTTAATTCAATTTTAAATTGATTTAATTCAATTGAATTAAATTTTAAATTAGTTTCACTTAATTTTAAGTCCATTCAACTCTATTTTGAATAAGTTTACTCATTTTTAGATAATTTATTCAATTTTAAAAAGATTGAGCTCAATTTTATATAAGTTTACTCAATTCAACTCAATTTTAAATTAGTTTCACTCAATTTTAAGTCTATTCGGCTGAATTTTGAATAAGTTTATTTATTTTTGAATATTTTTACTCAATTCTAAATCGATTGAACTCAATTTTAAATATTTTTACTCAATTTCATATCATTTTAATCAATTTTAAATTAATTGAGATCAATTTTAACTAATTTTAATGAATTTTAAATAATTGTACTCAATTCTAAATTGATTAAACACGATTTTAAATATTTTTACTCAATTTTAAATCTTTTAACTCAATTTCATATAATTTTAATCAATTTTAAATTAATTTAAGGTCAATTTTAAATAATTTTACTCAATTTTAATTTGATTGAAATCAATTTTAAATAATTATATTCAATTTTAGAAGGATGGAAATCGATTTTAAATAATTTAACTCAATTTCATATAGTTTTAATCAATTTTAAAATAAATGAGATCAATTTTAAATCTTTTAACTCAATTTCATATCATTTTAATCAATTCTAAATTGATTGACACAATTTCATATAATTTTAATCAATTTTAAATTAATTGAGATCAATTTGAACTAATTTTAATAAATTTTAAATCAATTTTAAATAGTTTTACTCAATTCTAATTCGAATGAACTCGGTTTTAAATATTTTTACTCAATTTTAAATTAATTGAGGTCAATTTTAAATAATTTAACTCAATTTTAATTAATTTTAATGAATTTTAAATCGATTTAAATCAATTTTAAATAACTTTAATCAATTTTAATTTTTTTACCTCAATTTTGAATAATTTTACTCAATTTTAAATCGACTTAACTCAATTTTATGCAATTATAAATCTTTCGACTCAATTTTATATAGATTTACTCAATTTTAAATTGATTGAACCCAATTTCAAAATAATTTTAATGAATTTTAAATCGATTGAGCCCAATTTCAAATAATTTTAATCAATTATCAATTTTAACTAATTTTAATGAATTTTAAATCGATTTGAATCAATTTTAAGTAATTTTACTTAATTTTAAATTGATTGAACTCGTTTTTTATAGTCTTACTTAAGTTTAAATGATTTTACTCTATTCTAAATCAATTTAAATCACATTTTATATAATTAGTAGCTAATTAATAAGGAAAATATACAGAATAAAACATTTGATTTTATAAAAACCAAAATAGACAAAAACAAAAACTTGTTTTTTCCTAGTTTAAATTTGTCCAAAGTGCTGAATGATGAGACGCATACAGCGTCAAAACGTATATAAAAAAAGTTATTTATTGCTTTTTGTTTTGTTTATTTGGCTTCAAAAAAAAAACATTTCACGAATATTTAGAAAGAGTTAAATTATTATAATAAAAAATCTAAAGTTTATACAATATATATATATATATATAATTTATTAAATATTCAACAAATATATCAGTTTGTCCCATCACCAGTATAATAATTGTAAATTAAGTTACTAAAATATAAAACAGATTGTTTATGTATATATATATATATATATATATATATATATATATATATATATATCTTGTATCATTTATGAAATGTTCTCTGTCTGTCATCTGCTTGATACAAAAAACCCAGAGCCCCCATATCAAATACAATCATACCACAAATCATCCTTATCGATTACTAAATAAATATTAATCTAGTTTAATTTATATATATGTGTGTGTATTGACGAAGCCCCCAAATAACCCTTTTCCCTCGCTTGCTCCCATCGATCCCCCATTGTAGTATAATTCTTCGCTTCCCACTTTATACATATACATATACATATAAATATAAATATAAATAAATATATTATAGTAATTATAATTTAATCATTAATAATTCAATTAGTATCCCAATATGTACTATAATTTATAGGATGATCTGAATGATGATGATGCTCTCGAATGATATATAATAGATAGATGTGTATGTATAAGATAATGTTATATGATGATGATGTAGAGATGAATCTGATTTTTTTTACTTTTATTGAGCTAGAGCTAGAAATGGATATTTTATTGGATTTTTAGAATTTTAGGAGATTTGATTTGATAGACACTCGATCATTATTGAAAGGTTATATCTCTTAAATATTTTAATTAATGACACAAAAACTGTATTATATTATAATGAAATAGTATTTTTGAATATTTCTCAATAAAGTACTTTCTATTTATATATTGTTATTTTTTTGTTATAAGTGATTATTGATATTTTATTACAGTTATACACACATATATATATATATATATATATATATATATATATATATCTTATATTTCAAAGTAACTAGCAGCCCATTCGTCGAAATAAAAAAGGTAATAAAGTAAGTAAAAAATTTATATTACAGTCGAATCTTTTGCTTGATATGGGCGTGTTTCATGCATCATTACATTTCAAAACTTTTTTCAAAAATGTTTTTAATTTTGTAGTTATTCATTATTTTTCCAAAAAATGTCCTCCTCTAATATGTTGCAAGTTTAATTTTTTTTAAATATATTTTTTTGAGTGTTTTTGTCCTGTGTTGCTGAATGATGACACGCATCTGGTGTCGAAACGTATAAATAAAAGTTTTTAATACTTTTTTGTTTCGACGAATGGGCTGCTAGTTACTTTGAAATATGTTTCAACGTCGAAAAAACTATCAAGATATATCTTATATATAAAATTCCCCTGTAATGGTGTATGAAAGGATAATTCTTCTAAACGATTATTCGGATTTTGATAAATCTTTCTGGAGTTTTTTAAGGGAATTTTTTAGGATTTTTTGAATTATAGAAATATAGTTAGATTGTAGGAATAAATGGAAAAAAATACAAAAAACGACATGTTGTCGTTTGGCATTGAAGTTATTTGAGATATTGTTTGGCATTGAAAACAAATGAAAACTGTCACCTGGCAAATATTATAATTTACTTATGAGTCTAGACAATATTAGAATATGTATAATAAATT
>NW_020539726.1:41019853-41065559 GCF_003426905.1 Ctenocephalides felis | reverse complement strand
AATGATTTTTTGTTTATTCACGACTAAAACATTGATTTTCCGAATTTATCACACAAAAAATCATCGTCTGCCTTTGTGATTTATAGCTTAAGATATACGTATTGGAAATTGAAGTCTTTTAAACAGTATAACAAATTCAGAAAGAATTAATATATAGCATTCGCGGTAAAGGTGCAATATCACCTTAAATTTTTCTACCCAAAATAATTGCTTCAATAATGTTGCCTATAATTTTTATAATTTCGTACCCTGGCTTTTAGTAATTTTAATTTCTAAATTACATTTTTCTCACTAATAAATCAATATACATTATTACTTAAGTTCATATTCGAAGTGAATTAATTTGTCAAATCCTGTTCACAAGTGCTCTATTCAACCTACGATCAACAAAATTATTGCAGTAAATAAAGAGGAAAAAAGCGTGTGCCCTGTGAATTTTTTTTACTGTGCTCCAATTTTCTTGATATTTTGGAAATATGCCAATCTCAATCTTAAGTTCAGAAGTGAAAACAATTTGCATTCCGTCACCACCCCCGGCATTAATTGGATTATAACTCATTTAATTCTGATTTTATCAGAACTTGTAATATACTATTTTAAAGGTAATTAAATGAGCTACAACTTTCTCTATCATAAATTTTACCGTAACGTACCGACAGCCGCACTCTTTAAACAATTAGAACTCTATCAATATTTGTGTAGCAAAAAAATAATAAAAAGCAATTAATAGTCAGAAAAATACCTCGAATTTTCATATATATACTTTTATACGTATTCTTTCAGAGATATTATAATGGAGGGTGGTGTTTTTTTTTAATGGATTTTTTTAGGAAATCATAAGTTTTTTCATAATCGTTTGTACTAAAGTATTGTTGTGGTATTTTCTAGAATCCATTAAGATTTCTTAAACCAAGTTAATTCTAGATGAAATACGATTATTTTTAATTTTGGACTCTAAACTATTTGATTTAATTTAAATAAAAAAAACTTTGTATGCGTCTTTTATTTGCATAATATCTCACTCATTTTACACGCAGGAGTACTTATTTTAAATCTTAGTTTGAGCACTATAAAAACCTATTTTTATAATTAGCCTAATATTGTTCCTAGGACACGTTAAAAAACAGCGATTTATTAGGATTTTAATTTATATAATTTTGTTCATTACACGATTTCCATTAAAATGTATATTTCTGAAGATATAAGCAAACAACGCTTTTAATTTTTCTTTAAAGTTTAGTTAAAAAATAATAATCTGTCAAATTGAATTTTAATATAGGGTATGTAACTGACATTTCACAAGAGTGAGACGCATGCACAGAACTGCATCACTTGTCAGACGCATATTGACTCTATTTATTATATTATTTTCATTTTTGGCACATCTCAGCTGCTTTTCGGCAATAATAATGTAGACATTGCATTTTTCTTATTTATAATCATGAATTTATTATATTTGAATATTGTCTTAGTCTATAAGTCAATGGAAATGTTTGACAAATGACAGTCTTCATTTGTTTTAATGTCAAACTAAGCTTCAAATATTTGCAAGGTCAATCAATGATAAGCGTTTTTTTGTAATTTTTTCCATTTATTTCTACAATCTAACTATATTTCTATGGATCAAAAAATTCTAGAAAGTTACCCGAACAAACTTCAGGAAGATTCATGAAAATCCGAATTATAGTTTAGGAGGATTAATGAAACTTACATTGTTACAGAAGAATTTTATATATAAGAGATATATATATATATATATATATATATATATATATATATATATATTATAGTCTTCTATAATGTGTCGTCTTCTGTTTAGGTTCACCGTCTCCTGCAAAGTCCAGGCCGAGTTTGCCGACGAGCCCCACGCACATTGCAGCAATGCGACATGCGCAGCAGCAAAAACAGCATCTGCAGCAGCAGACGACGGCGTCGGCAACGACGCAGCAGCAGCAGCAACAACAGCAACAGCAGCAGGTGCAGCAGCAGCAACAACAGCTGGCTGCTATGCTCCAGCAGCAACTGCTGCAGCAGAACGATGCCATGGGGTCGCTTGTTGGGGGATTCGATTTTAGTGGAGGATTGGATATGCCTTTTGGTAATTCTCAAGGTAAGGGAAAAAATATTAATTTATAATAACGAATATATATATATTTACAAACTAAATATATATATATATATATATATATATATATACTAGATGACCCGACAGATGTTGTTCTGTATCCATGTCTACAAATTTTTAATATTCTACACTAATATTTACCGTTTACCTGAAAATAATAATTATTAACTTCCCGTAGGGTAAGTTATTGTAATAGGCCGAAAATCGGAATTGAAAATTTTTACATTTATCGACGTTTTGAAGGTTTCTGAACATTTTGGCATACCTCAGAAAAAATGGATGTGTGTGTGTGTGTGTGTGTGTGTATGTATGTATGTATGGATACAAATTTCCAGTCACGTTTTCGGGCGCACGGATCAAACCGATTTGAATGGTTCAAAAAACATTCGATTCCTATTGATAGGGAGATGTGCTGATTAGTTTTTGGCAAAGGCAGGTCCAGCAGTTACGGAGATAAAGAGCAAAAAGTGCAGAAAATAGAAATCGACTTTTTGAGAGAACGAAGTATCTGATTTGAATGATCTAAAAAACATTCAATTAGTAATGATTGGGAGAAGTGTTTATTAGTTTTTGGCAAAGGCAGGCCCAGCCATTTCGAAGATACGGAGCTAAATATGTAAAAAATGGCAGTTTTTGAGAGAACTAAACGTTCGATTTAAATGATTCAAAGAACTTTCTGCTTGTCTTAACAAAATAATTGATTTTGGAAAAAAAAATTGTTTCAACTTTTTTTTTCAGATAATTCAGATTTTATTTTTAATTCTGACTATAGTTCTAATATACTTTACAAATAATTTCAACTTTGCAATTCAGTTTATATAATTCTTATGAATATTAGACAATGTTACAATATTTATAATAATCTCTTTGAAAACATTCAGTATTCCTTGAACATTTCGTTACGGTACTGGAAGTTCCAGCAATTTGCCTTAAGGCACGATGCCATAATTGCCTCAAGACAGAATACCACTTACAGCTAGTTTTTTTTAAATTACTCTTCACACTAGAATGCATATACATTTATAATATGAGCGATGTTAAATGTAGAACTGATTTAAATAAAATGATGAGTCTCAATTTCCACACTATTAGATCGGAAATTGAAGTCTTTTAAACGGTATAACAAATTCAGAAAAAAATATATATATTAGGTATCCGCGGTAAAAGTACAATATTTTCTTATATTTTTCGACCCAAAATAATTGCTTCAACATTGCTGCCTATAATTTTTATAATCTCGTATCATATTTTAACTGGTTCTTAGTAATTATAATATCTCAATTACATTTTTCTAATAATTAATTAGTAATAATTAAATACACTTTATTATCAGGGAATTTAATTAAATACACTTTATTATCTTTATTTAGTATTTGGCTTTTGAAATATTTTCTTTATTTATTTGAGGCATTTTATGCGATATATTCTATTGAGTAAATCATAGAGAGCAAAAAAAATTCTAGCCTTTCATTATTAAACATTACCATAACATAACACTGGCACTTCATGTTGGATTATTTTAATTTAATCTAATTGATATCGTAAGGACTGAATTGTATGTATTCACCTTTACTCTCCCATTTGTTGTTTTAAAGTGAAATTTTTAACGTATTTTAAAAATATTGTGCAAAGATTAGTAAAGGATACAAAAAAATTATATATTTAACTTCCCGTAGGGTAAATTGTAGTAATCGTAAAAAATCGAAAATGAAAATTTTTATAAATCTTTACGTTTTAGAGGTTTCTGAATATTTTGGCATACCTTAGAAAAAATGGATGTATGTGTATGTGTGTATGTATGTATGTTTGGATACAATTTTTCGTCCACGATTTCGGCTGCATGGATTAACCGATTGAAGTGATTCAGTAATTGATAAGGAGACGTGCTGATTAGTTTTTGGCGAAGGCAGGTTTAGCCGTTCCGAAGATACGGGGCAAAAAGTGCCGAAAATGGTAACTCAGTTTTTAAGAGAACGGAGCGTCCGATTTTAATAATTCAAAAAACATTTTACTTGTATATTGACAAGATGAGGAATTGATCAAAATTTTATGAATGCCGGTTTAGCGGGTTCTGAGATCTAGTAAAGAAAGTAAAAAAATGCTATTTGGCGGTCAAAAATGATTATTAGAGTCCATTAGACAGCGACGCGGCGCTTATGCGCTTCGATATTTCGTTTCAATACAGCTAAAGCAGTTCGATTGCTTAGAAAAAATGTTTAACATTTCCAAAATATCTCAAAATAAAAAAAATAACATTTTTTGCCAAAAGTTTTTTACTTCCAAAAATGCAATTTTGTTCCAATATTTAAAATTTCTTAATAATCTATTTCCATTTTATTTCAAAGTTTAACAAAAATTTATCTTTTTTTAAAAAAATAATTTTTGGTACGGGAAGTTTTAGCAATTGGCCTTAAGGCACGATGCCATACACCACTAGTTATTGGATTATATTGAAAAAAAAAAACAAAACTATATAAAGAAGGCGTCCGCTCGTATTTTCTCCATGCGTCGTATTTAAAGTAGGACCGGCCCTGATTATTACTTAATTTCACATTTTAAGTGAATTAATTTGTCAAATCCTGTTCATATGTGTATCATTCATCTGCCATACATATACTGTATCTTATATTATTTTAATTTCTGGCACATCTTAGCTGCTTTTCGGCAATAATAATATAGACATTACATTTTTCTTATTCACAATAATAAATATATTATACACATTTTGATATTGTCTAGGCTCATAAGTAAATTGAAATTTTGGGCAAATGACAGTCTTCATTTGTTTTCAATGTCAAACAATGCTTCAAATATTTTCAAACTCAAACAATGATAAGCGGTTATTTGTAATTTTTTCCATTTATTTCTACAATCTAACTATATTTCTATAATTCAAAAAAACCTTAAAAAAATCCCTTAACAAACTTCAGAAAGATTTATCAAAATCCGAATAATCGTTTAGAAGGATTATATTTACATGAATCTTACAGAAGAATTTTATATTCTTATATATAAAAAAATCATTATAGAAGAATTGTATATTCTTATATATTCTTCTGTAATGATCCATGTAAATATAATCCTTCTAAACGATTATTCGGATTTTGGTAAATCTTTCTGAAGTTTGTTAGGGAAAATTTTTAAAATTGATATAAATATTTTCCAAAGTGTTACAAATCCCAAGTCTATTTCTACATCCTCTAATTCTATTTTCTGTCCTCTAGGAAACCAGCAGCAGTCCCAATCCCTCCAATACTACCATCACCAGTACTTGACGCCGCCCAGCCAGCACTCGGAGAGCACAGGGACCCCCCATCACACGGTGCAGACGCCAGAGAGTTTTCCGACGCCGTCTCCGGAGTCTCCGGGGCACTGGAGCTCGTCGAGCCCCCATAGTAACTCCGACTGGTCCGAGGGCGTCAATTCGCCCTCTTATACGAGCGGCCATGGGGGCACCGTGACCGGAGGCAGCAACGGCAATGGGGGCTGTAACGGTACGGGGAATAAAGGACCGGAGGCTATTTATATATAGTAAGCGGGTTTGCAATGTTTGGGTAAATGATTGTGGATTTCAAGTTGGAGGTAAATGGTGAATGTTGCAGATTTAGGTTTTTGCGTGTAATTTATGATGATTTAATGGCATTGCAATCTTTACATACGTGATGTATAGATTTTTATATATCTATGCTCGTGTTACAATGGACTTTCATAATATCAAACCGATATTGATGAAATTTAACTCGATATGAGTAATAAGATTAGATATTTCAATATTTATTTTTGCAAATTTATTTGGTTGATAAGCCAAAAGCATCTTTAGTTGATTTATATATCACGTTTGATAAATTTTTTTACAAATATTACTTTCATTTAGATATTAATTAAAACTTCTTCTTCAAGGTGAAATTTTGCACAAACTTAATTATACAAACAGCATTGAAAGACAATATAATTATTTTTTACAATTGAATTACTTAGTTGTACTCACCATTACAATTTTAAAAGTAATATCAAACAAATTTTACCCAATTTTATTCAATTTTATTTGATTTAGATAGTTGTTATTCAATTTCATTCAATTTAACTAGATTTGAAATAATTTTACTAAATTTTGAATCAATTTTAAATAATGTTATTCTTTTCTGAATTGATTGACTCGATTTTTACTCAATTTTGAATCAATTTTCAATAGTTTTACCTAATTTTATATAATTTTAATCAATTTTAAATCGTTTAACTCAATTTTTAAATAATTTTACACAATTTTGAGTCGGTTAAACTAAAGTTTAAATGGTTTTACCCAATTTTATATCGTTTTAACTCAATTTTATTTTGAATTAAATCAATTTTATGTAGTTTTACTCAACCTTAAATTGATTGAACTAAATTTTAAATAGTTTTAATCAATTTTAAATCGATTGAACTAAATTTTAAATAATTTTACTCAATTTTGAGTCGATTAAACTAAATTTTAAATGGTTTTATCCAATTTTATATAGCTTTAACTGAATTTTATATTGATTTAAATTAATTTTATGCAATTTTACTTAATTTATATCAACCATAAATTGATTTTATATTTTTATACAATTTTAAATAGATTTAAATCAATTTGAAATAATTTTACTCAGTTTTGAGTCAATGCAAATCAATTTTAAATAATTTTACTCAATTTTAACTCTATTCTAAATCGATTGATTTTAGATAATCGATTTTAGATGATTTTATTTAATTTTAAATCGATTGAACTGAATTTTAAATAGTTTCACTTAATTTTAAATAACTTTAATCAATTCTAAATCTTTTACTCAATTTTAAATAATTTTACTCAATTTTAAAACAATTGAACTAGATTTTAAATAGTTTTACTCAATTTTAAATAGATTATAATCAATTTTAAATAATTTTATTTAATTTTAAATCTCTTGAACTCGATTTTAAATATTTTTACTCAATTTTAAATCGATTGAACCCAATTTCAAATAATTTTATTCAATTTCAAATCAATTGACTCGATTTTAAATAATTTTAATCAATATTAGATCGTTTTAACTCAATTTTAATTAGTTTTACTCAATTTTAAATAGTTTTAACACAATTTAAAACAATTTAACTCAATTCTAAATCGATTGACTCGATTTTAAGTAATTCTAATCAATTTTGAATCGTATTAACATAATTTAAAATTTGTTTACTCTATTTTAAATGGTTTTAACTCAATTTCAAACCATTTTACTCAATTCTAAATCGATTGACTCGATTTTAATAAATATTTTACTTAATTTTAAATCGATTTTAAATAATTTTATACTATTTTAAATATGTCAATTTTAAATCGAATGAATTAAATTTTAAATGATTTTACTCAATTTTAGATTAATTTAATTCAATTTTAAATAGTTTTACTCAATTTTAAATCAATTGAACTCAATTTTATATAATCTTAATGGATTTTAGAAAATTTTACATTATTTTAAAAATTTCACACCATTTTAGATTATAAAAAAAAAATGAAATGAAATTGAATTGGATTTATTCAATTTTACTCACTAAACTCACTAAATTTTAAATCGAGCTGTAACGTATTTTTTTTATAAAAAGATAATTTATGTTATTATAAGTTGGCAACCATGTATACTTTGTAATTTAAATAAGAGACACTTATAGTTATATCTGTTAAATTATTTATTATATAATTTCGAAAATATATAATAAATAATTTATTTTCTAAAAAATAACTATTAATATTATTTAATAGTTAATAATTTAATAATTTTCAAAATTTTTTAGATTCATATTTTTGACAGTTGTGTATTTGAACAGTGAAGTTGGTTCAAAATGGCGCTCTTTAGAGTTTACAATCAAAAATCAAATTTTATTTTCACTGTTTTTGTGCAATTTTAAAACAAGTTAAAGAAGTTTAATTAGTGCAAAATGGATAGTTCAGGTACTGCAATTGTTTTATAGTTCATTTAAAGGTTGTAATGCCAGTAAAGTATATTTATTTAATTACATAGGAACATAACCCTACTTTTTCAAATTTTATTTTAACAGTTTTTGTGCAATTGTAAAACAAGCAAGAGAAGTTTAATTAGTGCAAAATGGATAGTTCAGGTACAGCATTTGTTTTATTATTTATTTGCCAGTAATATGTATTTATTTAATAACATAACCTTACTTTTTGTCTTCTAATTATTTTATTACTCCAACTTTTGATGCAAAATCATCTCTTCGACATTGCCCAGAATCTTTTCTTACTTTTAAATGTTGTGAAAGTTTATTTAATCGATGGCTTGATTGTTGATGTTGAGAGAATACGACTAATCGATTACTATTATATTTGTTAATATTAAAACATGTAAGTGCTAAGCGTAAAAGAGTTGTTGAATCAGTTATTTGTTATTTTAAATTTAAATATAGATATAGATAATAATATGAAAGTGGTATTATATTTTTAAATGCACAACGAAGTGGTGTACATATATGATTTTAATATTAAGTGTAGGTATAGGAGATTATATTTTGTAAACAATTTATATACATATTTATACGACGTGCCTTTCAATATATACACGACTTTTTTTTATAATATACATATAAGTGTATATATTTATATCAGTGTCACTGGTATAACATATATGTATATTTTAAACGCAACTGCATGACAATAACTGCCCAATTTTTTATATAGTAACTCGATTAGAACTTGCCAGTTTTAAATATATATATATAATTGACCTTGATGGCTTTATTGGGTATCTCGATTATGGGACCACGAGTACATTCTTAGTATTGAAACACTCTGTGATTATTAAAATTTATCTATTTTTATACAAGTATTTTAAATGAATAAGCATTCCTCGCTTCAACAACACTCCATTTATATTTTAACATGACAAGCTGGTTGCACAATGGTGATGCAACCGTTTTATTTTATTCAAATAAATATTTATTCGATACTTTTGGGTATCTGAAATGTACTGACTGTTTAAATGAAAATTTTAACGTATTTTAATAAGAAGTATTATAAATAGTACAATTTTTTACTATTTGTTTTAAATTTATTTTAATGTAATTTTAATTAAAGTGTAAAATAGTTATTTTAATGTAAATGATATTTTAAAATTGGCAGAAATCGGATTGAGAATGATTTTGTTTAGACAATCAGACAAATCCAAAGTCTGCATGATGAGTAACAATTAATTTCTGGGGTTTTATTAATATTTATTAGATTTTATAATTTATTTATATACTATTGTATTTATTACACGATTCGACCAAATTTTGGAGAGCAGTTTGATAGACGGAAAACATATAAACAATTTAGTTATATTTATATATATATATATATATATATATATATATATATATATAGTTTAGCATTTAGAATTTTGGCACAAATAGATGAATTTTATCTAAAAACAGTTTATGAATTGATGATGGAACAAATGATACCGAAACGTTTACATCTTTTATTAATTATTTATATAAACAACATGTACCAAATATTTCTTGATAGTATTTTGGTTTTGAAGCACACTTAATATTATTAGTAGCCAATTCGTACAATTATGAATGATATATTAATTTTTCTTTCTTTATTTTTCGTTTTGGCGCTAAATATGTGTCATCATTAAGTAAATCAAATCAAAGTTCACTTTTGATAAAGATGGATTAAGTATTATTGTTTTGTTAATAATATTCAATATGTTAATTTTGTTTTGTAATTGTATTAAACTCAATTTTAAATGGCTTCACTCAATTTTAAATCGATTTAATATAATATTATATAAGTTTACTCGAATGAACTCAATTTTAAATAGTTTAACTCAATTTTAAATAAGCTTACCCAATTTTAAATAATTTTAATCAATATTAAATTAATTGAGGTCAATTTTAAATAATTGTACTCAATTTTAAATATTTTAACTCAATTTCATATAATTTTAATCAATTTTAAATTAATTGAGGTCAATTTTAAATAATTTTACTCAATTTTAATTTGATTGAAATCAATTTTAAATAATTATATTCAATTTTAGAAGGATGGAAATCGATTTTAAATAATTTAACTCAATTTCATATCATTTTAATCAATTTCAAATTAAATGAGATCAATTTTAAATCTTTTAACTCAATTTCATATCATTTTAATCAATTTTAAATTAATTGAGATCAATTTGAACTAATTTTAAATCAATTGAACTCGATTTTAAATATTTTAACTCAATTTTATATAATTTTTATCAATTTTAAATTAATTGGGGTCAATTTTATATGATTTTATACAATTTTAAATTGATTGAACTCGATTTTAAATAGTTTTACTCAATTTCATATAATTTTATTCAATTTTAAATTAATTGAGATCAATTTGAACTAATTTTAATAAATTTTAAATCGATTGAACTCGATTTCAAATATTTGAACTCAATTTCATATAGTTTTAATCTATTTTAAATTAATTGAGGTCAATTTTAAATAATTTTAACTCAATTTCATATAATTTTAATCAATTTTAATTTGATTGAAATCAATTTTAAATAATTATATTCAATTTTAGAAGGATGGAAATCGATTTTAAATAATTTAACTCAATTTCATATAGTTTTAATCAATTTTAAAATAAATGAGATCAATTTTAAATCTTTTAACTCAATTTCATATCATTTCAATCAATTCTAAATTGATTGACTCAATTTCATATCATTTTAATCAATTTTAAATTAATTGAGATCAATTTGAACTAATTTTAATAAATTTTAAATCCATTTAAATCAATTTTAAATAGTTTTACTCAATTCTAATTCGAATGAACTCGGTTTTAAATATTTTTACTCAATTTTAAATTAATTGAGGCCAATTTTAAATAATTTAACTCAATTTTAATTGATTTTAATGAATTTTAAATCGATTTAAATCAATTTTAAATAACTTTAATCAAGTTTAATTTTTTTACCTCAATTTTGAATAATTTTACTCAATTTTAAATCGACTTAACTCAATTTTATGCAATTTTAAATCTTTCAACTCAATTTTAAATTGATTTACTCAATTTTAAATTGATTGAACCCAATTTCAAATAATTTTAATGAACTTTAAATCGATTGAGCCCAATTTCAAATAATTTTAATCAATTTTAAATTAATTGAAATCAATTTTAACTAATTTTAATGAATTTTAAATCGATTTGAATCAATTTTAAGTAATTTTACTCAATTGTATGAATGAACTCGTTTTTTATAGTCTTACTTAATTTTAAATGATTTTACTCTATTTTAAATCAATTTAACTCAATTTTAAATCACATTTTATATGATTAGTAGCCAATTTATCAAATTATAAATGACATTATTTTTTTATTACTTTATTTCTACGTTTCGACACTAAATATGTGTCATCATTAAGTAAATGAAAACGCAGTTCACTTTTGATAAAAATGGATTAATATTTTATTTTATAATAGTAGTAATGTTCTTGAGTTTTTTATTGATTTATAAAAAATTGAGTTCTTGTTTTTCTTGGTTTGAGTTACAGGAAGTAAAAAACTACAAAATATGTACGTTTTGACACTGTATGTGTGCCATCAATCAGCACGTTAAACAAGTACTAAATTACTAAATTAAAAATTTACTAAATATCATGACAAATTAACAAAGTCTAATAATCGGGTATACACCAATGAAAAAACATGATTTTTTTTTTAAATTTATTTTACATTTATACGGTTCGGCTATAATCCTAGCCTTCGTTCAGTGGAAACTAAAAATAAAATTAGAGAAAAAAAATATATAAAGAGTAAGAAGTACTTGAAATTTTTTAATATTGGTCTTAAATTTTGTTTTAAATAATAAGATTTAAAAATGTTTGTTTCTAGTTTGAATTTGTCTAAGGTGCTGAATGATGACACACATACAGTGTCGAAACGTACATAATAATCAAATAAATAAATAAATAAATAAATAAATATATATATATATATATATATATATATATGTTTTTTTATTTTGACTGTTTGACTTCAAATAAACATTTCAAGAATATTCAGAAAAAGTTGAATATAATTTTTAACGTCGAACAAAAAAATCTAAAATTTATACAATATATATATATATATATATATATATATATATATATATTTACGCTACTAAGTATTTTAAATTTTACAAAACGTTTTGAGACTCAGTTTGTCCCATCATCAGTGGAATAATTTTAAATTAAATTACTTAAATATAAACCAGAACATTCATATATATATATATATATATATATATATATATATATATAATCATTTATAAAATGTTCTCCGTCTGTCATCTGCTCGATACAAAAAACCCAGAGCCCCCATATCAAATACAATCATACCACAAACCATCCTTATCAATTACTAAATAAATATTAATCTAGTTTAATTTATATATATGTGTGTGTATTGACGAAGCCCCCGAATAACCCTTTTCCCTCACTTGCTCCCATCGATCCCCCATTGTAGTATAATTCTTCGCTTCCCACTTTATACATATACATATACATATAAATATAAATATAAATAAATATATTATAGTAATTATAATTTCATCATTAATAATTCAATTAGTATCCCAATATGTACTATAATTTATAGGATGATCTGAATGATGATGCTCTCGAATGATATATAATAGATGTGTATGTATAAGATAATGTTATATGATGATGATGTAGAGATGAATCTGATTTCTTTTACATTTATTGAGCTAGAGCTAGAAATGGATATTTTATTGGATTTTTAGAATTTTAGGAGATTCGATTTGATAGACACTCGATCATTATTGAAAGGTTATATCTCTTAAATATTTTAATTAATGACACAAAAACTGTATTATATTATAATGAAATAGTATTTTTGAATATTTCTCAATAAAGTACTTTCTATTTATATATTGTTATTTTTTATTGTTATAGTGATAATTGATATTTTATTACAGTTATATACATAACACATAAATATAAATATATATTACATATAAAATTCTTTATGTAAATATACTCCTCCTAAACAATTATTCGGATTTTGATAAATCTTTATGAAGTTTGTTATGGGAATTTTTTAGATTTTTTTGAATTATAGAAATATAGTTAGATTGTAGAAATAAATGGAAACTAGTGGTGTATGGCATCGTGCCTTAAGGCAAATTGCTGGAACTTCCCGTACCGAAATGAAATATTTTTGCAAATTTGCAATTTGCAATTTGCAAAAATAATGAAAGTTACAGTATTTGTAATAATTATTACAATTACAGTTACAAATACTGTAACTTTCATTATTTTTGCTATCTTCTTATATCTGAGCAAATCAAATTGAAATCATAAATCAATTTATTTCCAGAACCTTAACAATCGTCATTTCATTTCGAATTCAATTTCAAAAAAAAAAAAATAGTTGCCTAATTCCAATTTACACAAAATTGAAAAAGTGCTCCCGTATAGTCTAAACGGACTTGCAAATAATTCTGTGCGACATTTTCACTTATACTGTGCTTAGCTCGGCGGCATTTTTACATTTTTCAATAGTTTTTTTTCACAAAATTAGAAAAGTGGTCCAGTACGCAAACAGTCTAAACGCACTTGGGTAAACATTTGTACCAAAGTGGCGCTTAGACTGTGCTTAGCCTGGGTAATTTTTTGAATTTTATTTCCAAAATAAAAAAGATGTAATAATTTTTTATTCTCAAAAGCAATTGTTTTGTCAATACAAGCAGAATTTTTTTTATATCATTCAAATCGGACGCTTAGTTCACTCAAGAGCTGCCATTTTTTGCACATTTAGCTCTGTATCTCCGTAACGGCTGGACCTGCCTTTGCCAAAAATTAACCACCTCTTCTCCCAATCATTACTAATTGAATGTTTTTTAGAACATTCAAATCGGTTGATCCGTGCGCCCGAAAACGTGGTGAAATACAAAACACACACATACAAAACACACACACACACATTCATTTTTTCTGAGGTATGCCAGTAAAATGTTCAGAAACCTTCAAAAACGTCGAGAAATGCAAAAATTTCATTTTCGATTTTCGGCCCATTACTATAACTACCCTACGGGAAGTTAAAAATTACAAAAAACCGCTTATCATTGCTTGACTTTGTAAATATTTGAGGCATAGTTTGACATTATTAAAATATAATAAATTCATTATTATGAACAAGAAAAATGTAATGTCTACATTATTATTGCCGAAAAGCAGCTGAGATGTGCCAGAAATTAAAATAATATAAAATATAGTATATGGTTTGGCTGATGAAGTCTGCGCATTCGTCTGTCAGTGATTGCACATAAAACTTTTTTAACTAATTACTTACTTTACTAAATCACAATACAAAAAAAATTATTTATTCAAAATATTATTTAGATGTTTCATTGTGTCAAAAATTCAAATGTTTGGCATTGGATACGAAATATTTACTCAAGTCAATGGAGCGTTTTGGGGCTGATTTTTTGTACTGTGCTCCAATTTTTATGAAATTTTGGAATTAGGTACATCTTACTCTCAAGTTCAAAAGTGAAAATAATTTAGACTCCTTAGCCACTTTTCGGGGGGATGACATCCCTTCTCAGTAGTGTAATTTTATTTTTTTCAATATTAACATCGATTATCGATAGATATAGGTAATTAAAAAATATTGGAACTTTTAAATTGCAGACATGGGTACAGAACAACGTCTGTCGGGTCATCTAGTATATATATATATATATATATATTATATATATATATATAATTATTTGATTAATTTTGCTTGATGTCAAAATCTTATTTCAAATTTTCCCGCGCAACTTTCCGTAGTTGGCTAACTTGCTCTGACAGCTACCTTTTTTACGATTTCTTATTGGTTGACACTTTGACAGCTCTAAAAAAACATTGACACCTTAACCTCACTTGAAGATCTGCATTGTTAAAAAAATGTGATTGATATTAATTAATATTTAAATAAAAAATGACGTTATAATTAAATATATTTATACAAAATATCATTCCACTTAAATGTTTTAGACTATTAATGTAAGTACTTAATAAAATTGTGCAAGATTAAATCTTGTTCTTTCTACTAGGCTTGGTTATTGTATTATTTTATTAAAAATAAGTATTTTTTTTAGTACCACATAACAGTATTAGGTATCTGTTTTCGACATGACGCAAATAATTTATAGATTACCAAATTACCACAAGGCTGTGATGGATGTTCTGAATGAACAACGAAAGACTAGTCAGTTCTGTGATGTCACTTTTTTGGTTGAGGAAAAGGAAATTAGTGCACATCGAAATGTATTATGTGCATCTTCACAATATTTTAGGTAATAAGAAATATATATATATATATATATATATATATATATATATATATATAATAAATAGATATTTCATCTTTGCAGGTCAATGTTTACAGACCATTTTCAAGAATCAAAGCTGGATAAAATTCCTCTATACGATTTAGACTATGCTGCAGTAGTTGAAATATTAAATTTTATCTACACATCAACTATACAGGTATATATATATATATATATATATATATATATATATATATATATGATTTAGTAGTTAATTTTGATGTTGAAATATATGAGTGAGTTCTTGAGGGCGATACATCAAACAAAGAAAAGCCAAAGATTTATAAAATAATCTTTATTTCCAAACGTTTCGACATTCAATTTAATGTCATCATCAGTGGATATTACGTTGGTTAGTTACATATAGAGAAGTGTACACAGCACTAGAGATTGGCACTAACATTTATACAACTAACTAAATTTAATGAGCATCTCTCCTTTACGTTTGAAAAAGAACAATGAAATTCTATCAGCTTTTTAGACGTAAAAATTATAAAAACCACAGACAATCGAATTATCACTAATTGGTTCCAAAAACCTACTTGGTCGGGTAGGTATTTAAATTATCATTCTTACCACCCTTCTAGCATGAAGATAGGCACTATTATTAATTTAGTCGACCATGCCATCCTACTCTCAGACAAACAATTTTGGCCCTCTAACTTATCCCTCATCCGCACAACTTTAATTAACAACTCATATCCACCGCACCTCATCAACTCCGTCACCTCCAACAGACTTAAAACCCTCAACAGTATGCATCCTTCTTTTTCCCCAGAAAAAAATTCTAAAGACAATAACTATATAGGCAACGTTTGTTTATCTTACGTAAAATAACTTTTTCCAGTGTGGAAAAAACTTTTTCATAAGGTAGACATCAGACTAACCTGCAACATAGATCTAACTCTTAAATCCCTCTACACAAACCTGAAATCTCCCACTAGCATAGAACGTACTTCCAACATTGTCTACAAAATAAATTGCAATGATTGCCCTTCTACTTACATAGGTGAAACCGGACAAAATTTAATAAAAAGACTCAAACAACACGACAATAATTCGAAAAACCCCAACCAAAACCAAACTATGATAACAGAACACATAAAAAATTTCAAACACTCCTTTAACTTTTATAATGCCAGTATTCTCTACCATGAACGGAACACCATTCAGAGACGTTTTGCAGAATCTTGTTTCATATCAATATGTGATCACGCGGTGAACAAAAGATCGGATTGCTCCTTACTCTGCGATAACTACCAAGTAATACTAAATAATGTTTCCAAATTTATCTCCTCCGAACAAAACTAATCCTGATCTTACTAACCTTGCCAACACTTCCTAGTTTAACTTCGGCCTTGATACCCGAGCTTTACCTACCCATGCATAGCAAATTTTGAATAAACCTTAAAATTTTTTTATTTTAGATATTTGAGTTATTAGTATAACTACCTAGTAATACTAAATAACATTTCCAATTTTTTTCTCCTAATTCTAACCATACAAACCTAGCCTAACATTACTAGTTTCAACTTCCGACCATTTTCTACCTACCCGCCCATAACAATCCTGGAATGACCCTTAAAAATCTCTCAAAACACGTGTTGGCGTTTATACATGCCTCGGTACTCGCAAAGTACAGAAGTCGTGGCAGAAATTACATAATTCTACTTACATTTTTGTTCAATAAAACTATCATTTTTCTGTTTACATCATACAAAAAAATTATATAAAAAATGCATAGTGCTGACAAGTTAGTTGTATAAATGTTAGTGCCAATCTCTAGCGCTGTTGTACACTTCTCTATATGTAACTAACCAACGTAATATCCACTGATGATGACATTAAATTGAATGTCGAAACGTTTGGAAATAAAGATTATTTTATAAATCTTTGGCTTTTCTTTGTTTGATGTATCGCCCTCAAGAACTCACTCATATATATATATAATTATTATTATTCTCATATACACAACTTATATTTCTTTTATTTATTTTCTAGTTGGATGATGACAACGACTATGACATAATAGAAGCGATTGATATTTTACAATTGTACGAACTACGGCCGTACATAAACCATTATTTAAAACAAAAATTAAACAGCCAGAATTGTCTGATGATTTATGCAATAGCAAATTTAAGGAGTTATGAAGAAGTTGCAAAGGCTGCTTTTTTGTATGTTCATGAACAATAGCAAACAAAGTTTGTTTAATGTAATTTTTTTGCATTTGGAACATTTTTAGGCACATTTTGAATAATTTTGACGACATTGTGGAATGTGATGATTTTAAGAATATGTCATTTGATTTGTGGCACAAGGTTTTAAATTCAGATGTTATTAATGTTGCTAATATACATCATGTAAGATATATGAATATTTATAATTATATATATATATATAGATATATATATATATATATATATATATTACTATATTATTTTCTTTCCTCAGGCGCTCTTAAAATGGTACAAATTGATTCCAGAAAAGAATTCAATGCATTTAGAGAAATTTAATGTATTAAAATCATTCATTCCAAAGCCAATCGAGATTACACAACCAATTAAATTCGAAATCAATATTCCATTTTTAAGTTTTGAAGACTTTGAGAATAATTGCTCAATTCCATCTAACAATAGGAGGTGTACTAAATTCAATGATGTGAGTGTAATAATAATGATTTTTTTTTCTAAAAACCTCATATTTATTAACTTCCCGCAGGGCAAGTTATAATAATAGCAAAAAAATCGAAAATGAAAATTTTTAAATATCTTTTCGTTTCAAAACCTTCTGAACATTTTGGCATACTTTAGAAAAAAATGATGTATGTGTGTGTATGTTTTTGTGTATGTGTGTGTGTGTGTGCGTGATTTCGGGAACACGGATGAAGCGATTTGAGTAATTCAAAAAACATTCGATTTGTATTGATAAGGAGACGTGCCGATTAGTTTTTGGCGAAGGCAGGTCTATCCGTTCGGAGATACGAGACAAAAAACGCCACAAACGGTAACTCGGCTTTTAAGAGAACGGACCGTTCGATTTTAATAATTCAAAAAACATTTTACTTGTATTGACATGATGAAGAACTGATCAAATTTTTGGAAAGGCAGGTCTAGCGGTTTCGGAGATTAAATAAAAAAAGTGAAAAATAATGTCGTTTGGTTCTCAAAAATGAACATTAGACATATGTACATCGTATTATCAGATTTTTATAAAGATTATAATGATAAGTACAATTATACTGTACATTTATATGGGTTCCGTACCAATGTTTATACCTTAGACGACTACGCGGCGCTTACGCGATTTAATATTTTGATCTCAAATTAGCTATGCAGCGCGATTGCTTGAAAAAGCCGTTCAAAGTTTAAAAAAAATCAAAATAAAAAAAAATCGAAATATAAAAAATCAAGTTTTTCAAAAAGTCAATTTTTTTTTTAAATTTCAAAATTTCTCAAAAATCTAAGTTTTTCAAAGTTTTGCAGCACGATTTCTTAAAAAAAATGTTAAAAATCTAAAAAAAACAGAATACAAAAAAAAACAAAACAAAAAGAATCAAATTTTTCAAAACAGTCAATTTTTTTCAAAAATTTCAAAATTTCTCAAAAATCTAATTTTTTCGAAGTTTTGCAGCACGATTGCTTAAAAAAAGTGTTCAAAGTTGTAAAAAAATCAAAACAAAAAAAAAATCAATTTTTCAAAAAAGACTATTTTTTCATACATTTCAAAATTTCTCAAAAATCTAATTTTTTCAAAGTTTTGCAGCACGATTGCTTAAAAAAAGTGTTCAAAGTTGTAAAAAAATCAAAACAAAAAAAATCCAATTTTCCAAAAAAGACTATTTTTTCATACATTTCAAAATTTCTCAAAAATCTAATTTTTTCATTGGTACGGGAAGTTCCAGCAATTTGCCTTAAGGCACGATGCCATACACCACTAATCTTCTATATATATAAAAATAAGTGGGGTTTTTCTTCGTGACGAAATAACTCCAGAACCCACAAACCAATTTCGACAATTTTGCATTCGTTGGAAAGGTCTCGGGCTCCGCAAGGTTTATAGCTAAGAAAATTAGTTGTGCATGGCATAGTGCCTTAATGCAAATTGCTGGAACTTCATGCACCGTAATTAAAAATTCGAGTAATGACATTAGTGAGAATTATTAGAATTATGCTTGCAATTAAGTCAAATAGCAATTCTTGCCGCAAAGAATAATGATGTACACGCACTGAATTTCACCATTCAATCAAAAATTGCTGCCGATTTGGTGACATACCAATGATTCCGACTGGTCTTCCGTTTGACTTCAAACGATTGCAATTTCCAGTTCGCATTGCGCTCGCGATAACAAGTCGCAAGGCCAATCGCTTAGTGTTTGCGGGATAAATTTCAAATAGATTATTTAGAAAATCATTGTTTTTCACATGGGCAGTTATACGTTGTCTGTTCACGAGTTGGAAAACCATCCGTTTTGTTAGTGTTAACGTCAGACCAAAAAACAAAAAATGTGGTTTACCAAAGAACACTTCAATGAAACGGATAATTTGCGGATTCACTTTCATTTACTTAGAGAAGTTCAACGAAAAAGCACTGCATTTTTCTAATCGAAATAAAATCATTACTGTTGTATAATAAAATCAAATTCTTTCTTTTCAAATATAAAACAAACAAAAAATTTCTTCATCTTTCTCACGAAACCATCTGGTGGCGAAACGGAGTTCGTCGGGTTTGCTAGTTTATTATAAAAATCTTATGTTTTTATTTCTGTTCTAGATTATTATGGTGATGGGAGGCTCTTTCTCCAACAGTTGCGAATGTTTTCCCTCAATGAACGACCCTTGGTCCTTCAGTTTACCATTGTGGGGCCCTTATAATCCCGACAATGAATCTGAACTCGTCATTGCGGCTTGTCCTTCGGTGAAAGAATTCGCATCGGCTCATACCGATTGTGAAATGTTTCTTCTAGGTAAAGTAATAAAGGATACATAATATCATTACTTTCCTCATGTGCAATGTTTTATTTTCTATTATCTGTGTTTTTTTACAGGAGGTGTGGTTGAAGAAACAGAGTTATCTGACAAATGTTACAAATATGATGTCAGATCGAACTCATGGAGTGATTTTGAAAAATTACCAAGGCCTTTGAAAGGTGCTGCGGCTACTTTTTGCAAGAATAAACTGTACATAACCGGTGGCACCGAGGGAGACAAACAAGATACCAATACTGTTATGGTAAGAAATTGTTTAATATGATTATTATATATACTAGCTGAACAAAAACATTGTTTTGCCATAAAAAATATTTCTAACCGATTGCAAATGTGGTAGAACAAACAATATATGAATAGTTTACCCACTGCAAAGCATGACACATATAAATGTCCCTCAATAGTCTTTGCAAGAGCCAACCTAATCTGAAACTGATTCTATTTAAATTGAATTGGCACATTTGAAGTTTCAAGATTTTGATATATTATTACCGTGCTTTTAATTAATTCAGTCATTTCTGAATTGCGAATCAAAATCTGTTATTCATTTTTAAATTATATTGTTATGTGGCATGCCCAGCGAATTGACTAAGATTGATAAAAAAATGAGATATTGGAGAATTTCACACTTTTGCCATAGATTTGTATGGTACCTAGTTTCCCTGTCAACAACTGTCGTTTCTTCAAATTTTACGGGTTATATCCCATCCTTCTATTCTTTTTGCAAAATTTTCAAAATCCTCCGCTTTGCCCTTGCCCCTGGTCCCCACGGAAACCGCCGTTAGGCATTACTCCATGGGGAGAGGATCTAGAATGCTATAATTCTTGCACTGATTTTATACTTATCTTTTAAATGAGCCAAGTCGCATTTGCTCTTTCTCTTTTGTGTCTGTGTATGTGCATGTCTATGTGGATACAAATTTTCGTCGACGATTTGCGAGAACACGGATCAACCGATTTGAATGATTCAAAAAACATTCGATTCCTATTATTTAATGAGACGTGCCAATCAATAAGGAGACGTGATTAGTTTTTAGCAAATGCAGGTGCAGCTGTTTCGAAGATACGGTGCAAAATGAGCTAAAACTAGCTGTAAGTGGAATTCTGTCTTAAGGCAATTAAGGCATCGTGCCTTAAGGCAAATTGCTGGAACTTCCCGTACCAAAAATTATTATTTTTTTAAAAACGATTAACATTTTTGAAAAAAAAAATTACTTTGAAAAAATAAGATTTTTGAGAAACTATAAATTGGACAAAAAATTACTTTTTTTTGAAAATTTTTTTTTAAAAAAAAAAAAAAAATTTAATTTTTTTTTTTTTGTTTTTTTTTTGAAAAAAATTTTTTTTTTATTTTGACATATTGTGGAAGATCTGAACTTTCTTTTCAAAGCAATCGTACTGCTTTAACTGCATAGGGACAAAATATAAAGCGCGTAAGCGCCGCGTCGCTGTCTAACGCATAAGCATTGGTACGGAACCCATAGGAATGTTAACAAATTGTATACTTATTGTTAAAATCTCTATAAATACATCTGATAATTTGATGAGCATATGTCTAATGATCATTTTTGACCGCCAAATGGCTCATTTTTTTACTTTTCCCTCCATATCTCCGAAACCGCTAGACCTACCTTCATGAAAATCTTATCGATTTTTCATCTTGTCAATACAAGTGAAATGTTTTTTGAATTATTCAAATCAGACGCACCGTTCTCTCAAAAACTGAGTTACCGTTTTCGGCACTTTTTGCCCCGTATCTTCGGAACGGCTAGACCTGCCTTCGCCAAAAACTAATCAGCACGTCTCCTTATCAATACGAATCGAATGTTTTTTGAATTATTCAAATCGGTTGACCCGTGTTCCCGAAATCGTCGACGAAAATTTGTATCCGCACATACATACACACACGTACATACATACATACATACACACACACACACATACACACACACACATACATCCATTTTTTCTAAGGTATGCCAAAATGTTCAGAAACCTCTGAAACGTAAAGATATATAAAAATTTTCATTTTCGATTTTTTTGCGATTACTATAACTTACCCTACGGGAAGTTAAATAGTAATTCATTTTTTGAGATAAATTACGGATATCAAATTTCAATAATTCAAAAACCTTTTATTTGTATTGACAAAATAAAATACTCGTAAAATTTTTGGGAAGGCAGGTCGAGCGGTTTCGGAGACGAAATGAAAAAAGTAAAAGGAAATGCCATTTGGCGGTCAAAAATGTTCATTGTACATATGCACATCAAATTATTAGATATTTTATAGAGATTTTAACTAGTGGGGTGTATGGCATCGTGCCTTAAGGCAAATTGCTGGAACTTCCCGTATCGTAATGAAAAGATCGAGGAATATTGAAAGTTTTCAAATAAATTATTATTAATATTGTAACATTTTCTAATATTTATAAGAATTAAATAAACTGAATTGCAAAGTTGAAATTATTTGTTCAAAGTATATTAGAATTTTAGTCAGAATTAAAAATAAAATCTGAACTATTTTCGATATACAAAAATTTAAAAAAAAGAAAGAAAAAATTTTGAAACAAACAATTTTGTTTTCAAAATAATTATTTTGTTATAACAAGCAGAAAGTTTTTTGAATCATTTAAATCGGACGATTAGTTCTCTCAAAAACTGCCATTTTTTGCACATTTAGCTCTGTATCTTCGAAATGGGTGCACCTGCCTTTGCCAAAAACTAATCATCACATATCCCTATCAATAGGGATCGAATGTTTTTTGAACCATTCAAATCGGTTGATCCATGCGCCCGAAAACGTGGACGAAAATTTGTATCCATACATACATACACACACACACACATCTATTTTTTCTGAGATATGCCAAAATGTTCAGAAACCTTCAAAACGTCGAGTAATGTAAAAATTTTCAATTTCGATTTTTAGACGATTACAATAACTTACCCTACGGGAAATTAATAATAAGAATGCGTTTTTGCCTAAATTTCTATGGTTCCTGTATCAATGTTTATCCGTTTCCAAAATATTTCATAATATAAAAAAATGCATTTTTTTTCAAAAATTTCAAATTTTTTAAAAATCAGTTTTTTTCAAATTAACAAAATATTTTTTGGGACGGAAAGTTTCAGCAATTTGCCTTAAGGATGCCATACACCATACACCACTAGTTATTTATTAAATAAACATAAATAAATATTAACAAAACATTTCATGAAATTTTCTGGGCTGGGCATAATAATACTTTTTATAATTATCTGTAGTTTTTAAAGTAAGCAAAAATATTAAAATAAAATTTATTTCATAAAAAATATTGCTTTTTTGTTGCATCTATGTGCATTTACAATGTCTTCTACTGTAGTTTTATATGCAAATGTCTTCTACTGTAGTTTTATATGCAAATGTCTTCTACTGTAGTTTTATATGCAAAAATTCGAAACACAAGGCAAATGGATTACGGTGGCTCCGATGCTGCAAAAAAGGACTTCGCATGCATTGTGTTCTGTAAACGGAGCTCTCTATGCCTTCGGAGGAGGTAATTATAAATATCTTATATTTAATTTTTTCTTAAGAACTCTTATCTAATTGTTTTATTATTTTAGTCCAGAAAGCATCAAATGAAGACGATGACATCCTTCAGACCGTCGAAATGTACTCTCCAGAATTAAACAAATGGTGTTACGTCTCCAGTATGCCTGAAAGTCGTGCCTTGTTTTCATCTGCAGTCCTCGATGAATTCATATACATATTCGGTGGAAATTTATCCAAGACACAACAAACTGAAAATTCAGGCACTGTCGAAAGGTACGGTAAAATATCCCCAAAACAGCTAATACATTATCATCATATCCAGGGCCGGTCCTGGGGTCCTTAGCGCCCGCATGCGACTTTTTTTCTAGCGCCTCCCCCCTTTTTAATTTTCACCGTTTTAACAGTTTATCATTAAAATTTTATAAATATTCACATATTTTTCAAAAATTAATTTTTAATTATTCTGGATTTAGAACACAAAAAATTAGATATAATTTAGAAGGGTATAAAATATATTGATTTTAAATTTATTTATTATTATCGATATCAATAAATAAAACAATTCCTGTCATAATTTCACATTTTAGTAATATTCAATATGTAGTAAATTGGTTAAGGATGTAAGTTCGACTACCATAGCAAAAGAATTAATATTTTTGTTAGATTAAAGTTATAGAATTTAAGAAATGCATTTCAGAAATAGTATTTATTATTTTGATATAAAGACCTTGATATCTAAATAATAAATACTATTTCTGAAATGCATTTCTTAAATTCTATAACTTTAATTTAACAAAAATATTAAGTGAAATAAATAAATTAATTTTTAATTATTCTGGATTTAGTGCACAAAATTAGATATAATTTAAAAGCGTATAAAATATATTGATTTTAAATTTATTTAGAAAATCGAGGCGACTCGGGGTTTGATTATAATCAAGTATTTTGAAATTTTCAATTATTTTTAACGTATGTGCAATATTTATATTTAAAAAAACTAGCATTTAATTTTCAAACATAACACTCGTATTTCATGTTGGATTTTTTAAATTTAAATTTAATTTAATTTTTCATCATTTACAATATCCAAAATTGCGTCGTAAACTTCTCCTTATTGATATCGTAAGAGCCGTCATATTCAGAGTATCAGCTTGTTGTTTTAAAGTTAAATTTTTAACGTATTTTAGTAGTATTGTTCAAAAATCAATAAAAAAAATGCAATGAAATTACACATTTCTTGAACAATATTGAAAAAAAAAAACTTATTTTATTTGATATGTATTATTTCTGTATAGTTAATAATTATTAAATTTAGAGTATGGACACCACTAGGTATAAAACAAGCCTTAAGATTTTCGTTCCAAAGTAAATTTTGCTTCCATTTTTTATATTTGTTCCACGCATGTCTTCAACATTCAAAGTTCAACAGATGCGAAACATTTGCAACAAAAGCAAAAGTTACAAATCATTTTCTCGGAATAAACAAGTCATTTTCTGAGCACTGACTCCCAATTTTTTATAATTTGTTTATATTTTTTAACAAGTTCCGATTCAACTAAATCAGCTCGCAATTTTTCGTCAATAATGCCCAACAATTAATTTAATCTTTCGCAGGTTTGTGCTTATGGGATTGAACACTAGATAATTTCTTTTTCGATTCCACGGTAACTTCAAACAAAGAAAAATGTAATAAGTACAGTATACAATAAACAGAACATAATTTAGTAATTTGCAGAATTATTAATCGGTTAATTGTTTCTACTCAGTTTCTTCTCTGTGTCTTTCAGATATGATACATTAAATGACCGTTGGAGCCAACTCCAGCCAATGCCATTGGTGTCGAGTAACAATTCTCGAGCTGTAGCCTACAGAAATCGTATTTACGTAATAGGAGGCATAACAAAAGATCAGCAGATACAAAATACAGTGTTTGCTTACAATCCGAGGTCTACTAAGTGGCAGCATGTGCCCCCTATGAGGTTCCCTAGAATGAACGCTGCTGTGGCTGTTTTTCAACTTCCGGAGCACCCGGAGAGGAAACTTGACAGAGTGAGGGCCACTCAGTTCAGATGGCAATGATAATAGATAGTTATGTATTATTATTAGTTTTTTAAAGATTTATATGAAGTATTATCAAAGAGATTATGAAGTGATATGAAATAATTAAATTTATATTATAGTTATACTTATAGTAAGGTTATATTACATTTTATTATTACATATATATAAATAACAACAGGTGTTTTTTAACTGTTTTCAAGTCATTCTGAATCGTTTGTTTTAACTTCAAAAGAGAAGTTTATGTTTTTGCCTAAAAATCCGATTCGCTAATTTTATGTAGCGACGTTTCAAGCCATTCTGAATCGTATGAGACCAACAATTAGAAAAAGTATGTATGTGTGTGTGTCTGTGAACATATTTTTTGCCGTAAATCGACGTTTTCTCCAAAACGGCTGGACCGATTTCAAAAATTTAAAAGCCATTCGATGTATCTCAATTCAGTCAATTTTGTGTGACAATCGGCTAAGCTGTTTCTTTGTAAATATCAAAAAAAGTGAAAAATATTTCGTCCACGTTTTAGCCCGCAATTCTGAATAGATTTTGAAAGTTCAAAAACCGTTTGAAAGATATTGGTTGGGAATCGTGCTGATTAGTTTGGTAAAAATCGGCCTGACCGTTTTCTTGTATAAAAGTGTTAAAAAAAAGTTTTAAAGAACTCACCAACACTTGATTTTCCTCGTCAAACACCACCAAGCTGCTCCTAGTTTTTTCAGTCTGTATTTTTAATTGAAACTAATAATAGATAATAACTTATAACACAGACTTATAACGAATAACTTATAAACCAGCACTATTTTTATACGTTTTACTTTACTTTTACATCAAATTAATTAATTAATAAACCAACAGGTTTTAAAACAACAAATTTGATTCGGCATTTTAAAATAAAATGGCGGTTAACAAGTTTGCAACGTAGACAATATAAAAACATATTAATAAAATATTAACTTTAATGAATTTTGTAAATTTAAAAATATATGTTAACTTTTTGGCCTAAAAAACAACAATTGAAACAATATTATTAATATATTTATATTATTATTTATATTTTTGTAATATTTTTTTTTGTCAAACTTTGTTATGTTGGTGTTCATGTCGATCTGTCAAATGAAAAGAGACACATGTGATGTGATACCATAACCTCACACTTGCAAATTTAGCTATTTATTGTTGAATTTATAAAAATTTATAATAGTATAATGATATAATTTATTATAATACGCGTGTGTGTGCATAGTTTAATTTTAGAGGCATCAAAGCATACCGGTAAGTCAATAATTACTAGCAACAATTACAAGCATTAAATTAAACAATTAATATGTAATGTTAGTCATTTGCATGTGTATTTCATAATGTTTATTCATTTCATTATGTTTAATTATTTAAGTGTATGAAAAGTGTATTATTAGTACGTATTTGACGCTTAAAATGGCTTTTAATATATTTTCTTGCTTTCTTATGTCTATATATTTGATGATATTTAGGTTGTATGTACCAAGATGTATTTAAATGCATCTTTATAAGGCATGTATAAAGTTTACAAATTTGATATTCTTAAGATCCAATATTGTATCAATTATTTTTTATAATTGTTCAGGTACGAATGTCCCAAATAATTATGCACATTGTGTTATCGACAAAAGTTTACATTTACAAATATGTACTTGGTTTCTAAAATATTCTAAATCATGTTTCAGATCTTTTGCAATTGTTTGCTTCCCAAAGCTTTACATGATGTTTATGAATTCCAAATTAAGTGATAGGATAGATAGATCTATAATATACTAGATGACGCGACAGACGTTGTCCTGTACACACGTCTACAATTCAAAGGTTCCAAATTTTTTAATATCCCATCCTATACTTTTTAATATCTTATTCGATGTCCTGCCTTTGCGATTCATTTATGGTCTTAGCATAAGCAGTATAATAAATTCAAAATTAAATAATATAGTATCTGCGGTAAAAGAATAATATCACACTTGATTTTACCACACAACATAATTGCTTCAATAATTTAGTCTCGAACGATATATTAGTTGCTTTTTGGCATATATAATTTCTAAAGTACATTTTTCTCACTAATAATTTAATAAACATTATTGTTTATGTTCAAATATTAGGTGAATTAATTTGCAAAATCTAGTTCATATGGTGCACTCTTTAATCTAAGATCAACTTGCTAAATATTCCATATTCGATGACAAACAAATGAATTTTTTGACACACGAAACAAAATTTTAAATTATTATTTTAATAAGTAGAAATACTTTTTTGTATTCAAATAATTTAGTAAAGTAAACCAAAATGCGACATGCATAAGTTTAAAAAAATAATGTATATACAATTTTGGACTTGTTGTGTTATTTATTAAACTGAATTATATAATTTTATCTGCCAAACATACACTGTCGACTGTATCTTGTGTCATTTTAATTTCTGGCACATCTCAGCTGCTTTTCAACAATAATAATGTAGACATTACATATTTCTTGTATGCAATATGCATTCTAATATTATCTAAGCTCATAATTTCACCTGAATTCAAATTTCAAGTGAATTGACATTTCTAGCAGATGAGAGTTTTCAATGTCAAACGAGCAGATGAAATGTTTTCAATGTCAAACAATGATAAGTGTATTTTTGTAATTTTTGCCATTTATTTCTACTTATTACTTTATTTTTAAAATCATTTACATCCTAAAAAATTTCCTTAACAAACTCCAGAAAGATTTATCAAAAACCGAATAACCGTTTGGGAGAAGAATCAAATCATACAACCGTACAGAAGAATTTTATATATAAGATATACCAGGATAAATATAACAAAGTTTTTAATACTCTGTTTAAAATATATTAAAAAATTATCTTCATATCTTAACGCTTTACAAATTCTTGTAATGGTTACGAATTGCAATAAAAGGTTTTAAAAATTAAGGATCCGCATAAAATGTACAAGCACTTTATACATAATTACTGCACGAGTAATTTAATTCACCAAAATACACTTGAATGGTTTATTGAGTCATCGATGCAAATTGCTTATCATTTAACCCCTCAGTTTGCATTTATTTATTTACAAAACTAAAAAGCATGTGTAGTGATTGTCGCTTGTTTTATTAAAGCTTATGTAAGTATTTGTAATATTTTTACTTTACACATTAGTGCAGTAAACGGAGCGTTTTAGGTCTGAATTTTTTTACTGTGCTCACGAATTGAATGCAATTTTGGAATTAGGTTCATCTTACCCTCAAGTTCAAAAGTGAAAACAATTCGGGTTCCGCGTGGGGATGACACCCCTACTCAAATGTGTAATTACATTTTTTCAAAATAACATCGGAAATCGATAGAAGAACTGATAAGAAAAAAAATGTCTTATAGTTTTTCAAAACTACTAATACTTTTCAAGTTACATGCTACTAAAGATTCATATATTTTTGGCGTTTGTCTTCGTTTTTTTGGAAATATCTCCTAAAACAAAATAATGTCAATAAAAATCTTAATAAATCGGCATTACAAAAAGTGTTGTAGGAATAATATTAAGCAAGATTTGAAAGAGCAAAGTCGTTTTTTATTTCGTTCGAGATTTAATTGTTGTATTTGAAACCATCTAGTGTCGAGATTTTACATTTTGTGCATTTCGGTGAAACTGGGTTTTATAGTGCTCAAGATAAGCTTTAAAATGAGTGCTGTTACAAGTTTTTTGCGTGTAAAATGAGTGAGCTATCATGCAAATAAGAAGCATATACGGTGTTTTTTTCTTTTAAATCTTAGGTTTAATGAGCGCCATTTCCATCAAAATTAAAATAATTCACATTCCATCTAGAATTAACTTCATAGTAGAGATCTTGATGGATTCTAGCAGATTCACTACTTTAGTACAAACTATTTTCATAAAACTCACGATCTTATAAAAACTTTTTCCAATTTTTTTAAAAATCGAAATTATTTTCATTATATCTCAAAAAGAACTAGTTGGTTTGGTATTTAGCCTTGAGGGAAGTTACATGAACTTACCGATATGTTTAAATAACCGACTTAATCAATAAAAAATATATTAATTTATGAATGATTAAAAGTATTCCGAGTGGATTTATTACACTTAATTGAAAAAGAACTAAGACGTTAAAACTCGGAGTATTTTCTAAATGCAAATTTTTACAAATCAATCATTTTTATAATTGAACCAGTTTCAGTAGGACTTTAATGGTTTAGTATGTTCAAGATCAAGTACTCTATGCCGTACTATTTCAATAAGTTCTATAAGACCATGATGTATATCGCCAAAAAAAGTTCCATGAAAATCGGCTTACATTTTTTTTTTTTCAACAGTTAATTACAAGAAAACGGCTCGGTAGATTTTCACCTAAAACTAATCAGTATCATTCCCAACTAATATCTTTCGAACAGTTTTTGATTTTTTCAAATCGGTTCGGTAGTATGAGCTTAAATGTGGACGAAAGGTTTAATACTATTTTCCAAATTACAAAGAAACGGCTCGGCCGATCATCGCACAAAACTGACAAGCGATAGTTCTCATTGAGATACATCAAATGGCTTTTAAATTTCTGAAATCAGTCCAGGCGTTTTTGAGCAAATGGCGATGAAAGGTCTAATTTTGACAAATGCCAAAAAAAACGATACTAATTTTTGCAAACTTTGAATAATTTTCAAAATTAAACGGCTCGTCGTAGGGCCGTAATATTTCAGTATGATCTAGAGGACTATGGTATCCACCTTAAAAAAAATCATAAAAATCGTCGAAGTTTTTTTTTTAAACTTTATTACAAGAAAACGGGCCGGCTGATCTTTACCAAAAACTAATCAGCACGATTCCCAATCAATATCTATCGAATGGTTTTTGAATTTTCAAAATCGATTCAGAATTGCGGGCTAAAACGTGGACGAAAATTTTTTCACTTTTCTGCAAATTACAAAGAAGCGGCCCGGCCGATCGTCGCACAAAATTGACAAACAATAGTCCTCATCGAGATACATCGAGTGGCTTTTAAATTTTTGGAATCGGTCCAGCCGTTTTTAAGAAAACGTTGATTTACGGCAAAAAATCTGTTCACACACACACACACATACTTTTGCCTTAAATGTTGGTCTCATTCGATTCAGAATGGCTTGAAACGTCGAGAAAACATAAAATTAGCGAATCGGATTTTTTGATGAAAATATAAACTTCTCCTTCGGGAAGGTAAAAAACGCCAAAAATATATGAATCTTTAGTGGCCAGTAACTTGAAAAGTATTAGTTTCTTTGAAAAACTATAAAAGACATTTTTTTCTTATAATTAGTTCTTCTATCGATTTCCGACGTTATTTTGAAAAAATGTAATACACAATTGAGAAAAGGTGTCATCCTCCTAACCCGAATTGTTTTCACTTTTGAACTTGAGGGTAAGATGAACCTAATTCCAAAATTTCATTTAATTCGGAGAACAGTAAAAAAAATTCAGAGGTTATACCTTTTTTTCCTCTCCGTTTGCTGCACTACATACATTGTAGCATATATATTTCACATTCATTACGTGACTTTTATCCCTTTAGTTAAAATGAGTACCAGAAGAGGAGACACATCTCGAAGCAGGCCCCAGAAGCACCAGAACAAAACAGCCTTCAAAAACAACCTGCACGACACATCGCACACAACAAAATTCATAAACTCCTTGCACATCAGTCAAGTGTGCAAACACTGCAAAGACGTCATCGAATGGAAAATCAAATACAAAAAATACAAACCTCTGACCCAGCCGAAGACTTGCACAAAGTGTTCACAGAAGACGATAAAGCAAGCTTATCATATCATGTGTATCCCCTGTTCCCAGAAACTGAAAGTGTGCCCCAAGTGCTCCAAAGCCGAGGAGTTGGTTCCGAAAGTGGCAACTGCTGAGGAGCAGCAGAGAATGGATGCGGAGATGAGGCAGACTCTGAAGACTTTGTCGGAGAGGAAGAGGAGGACCTTTCTGAGGTACATGAACTCAAATAAGAAGAACAAGGATGATGCAGAGGATGCCACGGGTGAGAAGCCGAATAAGGAGGAGCTGATTGCTAAGTTGGATGCTCTGAAAGTGGACGATGGTGAGGATAGTTTAGATTTTGGTGACTCGGATGTTGGTGATGATGGTGGTGATTTTTCGGATTTGGGAAGTGATTTTGATTAAAACTGATGTTAAGTGATGTGGTTATATATATATATATATATATTTATATAATGTTTGTAAATAAAGACTTGATTTATGATAATTTTTTGTATTTTTATTGTTGAAGCTATGTTTAAAGACATCATATGATTTCTAAAGTTTTAATGTAAATTTTAAAGTTGTAAATTGTTTCAAAGTATTTTAGAGTGTCTAAAAATGTTGTAGGGTGTCTGAAAATGTTGTCGAGTGTCTACAAATTTTGTAAGGTGTCTGGAAATGTTGTAGGGTGTGTAAAACTGTTGTAAGTTGTCTAGAAATGTTTTAGAGTGTCTCTGTCTTAGTCTAAAGATGTTGTCAAATGTTTGAAAGTCAAATGTTTGTCAAGTGTCTGAAAATGTTATAGAGTGTCTGAAAATGTTGTGGAGTGTCTGAAAATGTTGTCAAAAGTTTGAAAATGTTGTCAAGTGTTTGAGAATGTTGTAGGGTATCTGAAAGTGTTGTAGAGTGTCTTAAAGTGTTGTAAGTTGTCTGAAAGTGTTATAAGTTGTCTAGAATTATTGTTGTGAAGTGTCTGAAAGTGTTGTAAATTGTCTGAAAGTGTTGTAAGTTATCTGAAAGTGTTTTAAGTTGTCTGAAAATGTTGTAACTGGTTTGAAAATGTTGTCAGGTGTCTGAAAGTGTTGTAAGTTGTCTGAAAGTATTGTAAGTCATCTGAAAGTGTTGTAAGTTGTCTAGAATTCTTTCAAGTTGTCCAGAATTGTTGAAAGTTATCTAAAAGTATTATGACTTATCTGAAATTATTGTAATTGATCTGAAAATGGTTGTAATATGTCTGAAAATGTTGTAAGTTTTTTATTTTTTTTAAATTTTTTTTTTATTTGCATAGATTTATTGCCAGTCAAAAGAATATACATATGTTGTGTCTGAAAATATTGTAACTGATTTGAAAATGTTGTAGAGTGTCCAAAAATGTTTTAAGTTGTCTAGAAATGTTTTAGAGTGTCTTAAAATGTTCTCAAGTGTCTACAAAGGTCTTAGAGTGTCTGGAAATGTTGTCAAGTGTATAAAAATGTTGTCAAGAGTGTGGAAATGTTGTCAAGTGTCTGAGAATGTTGTAACTGATCTGAAAATGTTGTCAAGTATCTGAAAATGTTGTAACTGGTCTAAAAATGTTGTAAGTTGTCTTAAAGCGTTATAAGTTGTCTAAAATTGTTGTTGTAGATTTTTTGAAAATGTTGTCAAGTGTCTGAAAATGTTGTCAGGTGTTTGAAAATGTTGTCAGGTGTCTGAAAATGTTTTATTTTTATTATTTAAAGAAAAATGTTGTAGGGTAGGGTAAAAATGTTTGAAAGTGTTATCATTGTCTGAAAATCTTGTGGGGTGTCTGAAAATGCTGTAGGATGTCTGAAAATGTTGTAAGTTAGTTCAAAATATTGTCAAGTGTTTGAAAATGTTGTAAGCTGGTTAGAAATGTTGTGGATTGCCTGAATCTATCGTTATTGGACTGAAACTGTTGTTACTGCTCTTAAAATGTTGTAAGTTGTTTAGAAATGTTTCAGAGTGTCTGAAAATGTTATAAATAACTGGTCTGAAAATGTTGTAAGTTGTCTAGAAATGTTGTCAAGTGTCTGAAAATGTTGTAGGGTGTCTGGAAATGTTGTCAAGTGTTTGTGAGTGTTGTAACTGGTCTGAAAATGTTGTCAAGTGTTTGAAAATGTTTTAGAGTGTCTTAAAGTGTTATAAGTTGTCTAGAATTATTGTTGTCAAGTGTCTGAAAGTGTTGTAAGTTGTCTAGAAACGTTTTGGAGTGTCTGAAAATGTTGTAAGTCCGCTGAAAATGTTGTCGAGTGCCTGGAATGTTGTCAAGTGTTCTGAAAATATTGTATTTAGTTTGAAAATATTGTAGAGCGCCTGAAAATATTGTAGGGTGTTTGAAAATGTTGTAGGGTGTCTGAGAATGTTGTCAAGTGTTTGCAAATGTTGTCAAGAGTTTGCAAATGTTGTCAAGTGTTTTCAAATGTAGTCAAGTGTCTAAAAATGTTGTTAATTGTCTGAAAATGTTGTAACTGGTCTAGAAATATTGTAGAGTTTCTGAAAATGTTGTAAGTTCTCTGAAAATATTGTAGAGTGTCTGAAAGTGTTGTAAGTTGTCTGAAAATATTGCAAGTTGTCTAGAATAATTGCAAGTTGTCGAGAATAGTTGGAAAGTTATCTGAAAGTATTCTGACTTGTCTGAAATTGTTGTAAATTATCTCAAAAGGGTTGTAATATGTCTGAAAATGTTGTAACTGATCTGAAAATGTCGTCAAGTGTCTAAAAATGTTGCAGGTTATCTGAAAGTATTATAAGTTGTCTAGAATTGTTGTTATAGATTGTAAATCTAAACAACAAAATCTAAAAATGTTGTAATTGGTCTGAAAATGTTGTAATTTGTCTGAAAGTGTTGTAACTATTCTGAAATTGTTGCTACTGGTCTGAAAATGTTGTAGAGTGTCTAAAAATGTTGTAAGTTGGGTAAAAATGTTGTAAGTTGTCTAGAAATGTTTCAGAGGGTCTGAAAATGTTGTAGGGTGTTTCAAAATATTTTAGAAGTGTTGTAAATTGTTTTAAAAAGTTGTTACAGGTCTGAAAGTGTTGTAAGTTCTCTAGAAAAGGTTGTAACTGGTCTAAAAATGTTGTAGAGTGTCTGAAAATGTTGTAATTTGTCTGAAAGTGTTGTAATTAGTCTGAAACTGTTGTAGAGTGTTTGAAAATGCTGTAAGTTGTCTGAAAATGTTGTAAGGTGTCTGGAAATATTGTCAAGTGTCTGAAAATGTTGTAAGTGGTTTGAAAATGTTGTCAAGTGTCTAAAAAGTTGTTAAGTGTCTGAAAATGTTGTAACTGCTCTGAAATTGTTGTAAATTGTGTAAAACTGTTGTAAGTTGTCTAGAAATGTTGTAGAGTGTCTGAAAATGTTGTAGAGTGTCTGAAAATGTTGTAGAGTGTCTGAAAATGTTGTAGAGTGTCTGAAAATGTTGTAGAGTGTCTGAAAATGTCGTAAGTTATCTATAGTCTGAAAATGTTGTAACTTATCTAAAAATTTTATTAATCCGAAAATGTAAGTTAGTTAAAATGCGGCAAGTTGTCTAGAAATATTGCAAGTTATCTAGAAATCTTGTAACTAGTCTGAAACCATTATAAAGTATTTATACATGTTGTAGGATGTTTGAAAGTGTTGTAAGTTTTTTGAAAATTCATTAAATAGTATGAAATTGTTGTAAATAGTTTGGAAATGTTGTGTCTGATCTGAAATTGTTATTACTGGTTTGAAAATGGTGTAAATTCTGTGAAAATGTTGTAAGTGGCCTGAAAATATTGTAACTGGTCTAAAAATATTGCTAAAAGTTGGCTAAAAATGTTGAACATTGGTTAAAAATGTCGTAAGTTGGTTAAAAATGTTGTCAAGTGTCTGAAAATATTCCAACTGGTCTGAAAATGTTGCAGAGTGTCTAAAAATGTTGTAAGTTAGGTAAAAATGTTGTAAGTTGTTTAGAAATGTTTTAGAGTGTCTGAAAATGTTGTAGGGTGTCTGAAAATGTTGTCAAGTTGTCAAAAAATGTTGTAACTGGTCTCAAAATGTTGTAAGTAGAGTATAAATGTTTTTGTAGAGTGTCTGAAAATGTTGTAAGTTCTATAGATATTTTGTGAGTTGTTTAGAAATTTTGTAGATTGTCTAGAATTGTTGCGATTTGTCTAGAATTATTGTGACTTGTATAGAAATGCTGTAAGTTGTCTAGAAATGTTGTAAGTTATCTGAATATGTTGTGAGGTGTCCAAAAATGTTGTAGATTGTCTAGAATTGTTGTGATTTATCTGAAAATTTTGTCAAGTGTCTCAAAGTGTTAAACGTTAAAAATATTGTAAGTTGTACAAAATTGCTGTAGATTGTCTAAAAATGTTGTAAGTTGTCTGAAAAACTTTTCGATTCACACACATACTTATTCCAACTTCGTGACAAACGATTCAGACTAACTGGTTACGTAGAGTAAACTCGGCATTGGTAAATCGGATTTTCTGGCTAAAACATAAATTTCTCATTAAAAACATAATCTATAAAAATACAATATATTAATTGTTTTTATTACATATTTAATTTAAATAGTACTTTCAATCCGTTGCCCCTGCAGCTTTACCCGGTACACCACTGAACAGCAATTTATCTTTTACTTCTTCCAAATCGATTTCTTTCGTTTCGCATAAATCTTCCAGAAATTTCTGAAATTCGTCCAAAGTCAAATGCTTTTTCTTGAATTTGAAGAACTGAACCCCCGTGTCGGTCGTCGTCAATTGATTCGGGTTGGTTTTGTCGAAAAGTTTTGCCTGTCGAAACCATTTGTCGATTTGCCTCAGAGTTATCGTTTTTCCGTCGATATCTTGTCGAATGTTTTGGAACTTCGAATACATGATAAATAATTGATCGATTGTGTGCGGTGGTTTCTTTTGTTCTTGATTTTTAGAATCCATGGTAATAAATTAACATCTGGTAACACTTGAAGGTATCCGATTGGGTAACACTGTTTCCGGTTGGAGCATGTGAAGATGTTTAAATTGTCTGAAAATGTTTCAAATTGTCTGAAAATGTTGCAACGTGTCTGAAAATGTTTCAAATTGTCTGAAAATGTTTCAAATTGTCTGAAAATGTTGCAACTTGTCTGGAAATCTTATAAATTGTCTAAAAATGTTTTAAATTATCTGAAAATGTTGTAAATAATTTGAGAATATTGCAACTTGTCTGAAAATGTTGTATATTGTCTGAAAATGTTCTGAATTGTCTGAAAATGTTGCAAATTGCCTGAAAATCTTTCAAATTGTCTGAAAATGTTGCAACTTGCCTGGGAATCTTATAAATTGTCTAAAAATGTTTTAAATTATCTGAAAATGTTGTAAATAGTTTGAGAATATTGCAACTTGTCTGAAAATGTTGTAAATTGTCTGAAAATGTTCTGAATTGTCTGAAAATATTTTAAATTGTCTGAAAATGTTGCAACTTGTCTGGGAATCTTATAAATCGTCTGAAAATGTTTTAAATTGTCTGAAAATGTTTAAAAAAGTTTGAGAATATTGTAAATTGTCTAAAAATGTTTTAAATTGTATGAAAATTTTCTGTTTCTTGAAAATGTTGCAAATTGTCTGAACATGTTTCAAATTGTCTGAAAATGTTGCAACTTGCCTGGGAATCTTATAAAATGTCTAAAAATGTTTTAAATTATCTGAAAATGTTGTAAATAGTTTGAGAATATTGCAACTTGTCAAAAAATGTTGTAAATTGTCTGAAAATGTTCTGAATTGTCTGAAAATGTTGCAAATTGCCTGAAAATCTTTCAAATTGTCTGAAAATGTTGCAACTTGCCTGGGAATCTTATAAATTGTCTAAAAATGTTTTAAATTATCTGAAAATGTTGTAAATAGTTTGAGAATATTGCAACTTGTCTGAAAATGTTGTAAATTGTCTGAAAATGTTCTGAATTGTCTGAAAATATTTTAAATTGTCTGAAAATGTTGCAACTTGTCTGGGAATCTTATAAATCGTCTGAAAATGTTTTAAATTGTCTGAAAATGTTTAAAAAGTTTGAGAATATTGTAAATTGTCTAAAAATGTTTTAAATTGTATGAAAATTTTCTGTTTCTTGAAAATGTTGCAAATTGTCTGAACATGTTTCAAATTGTCTGAAAATGTTGCAACTTGCCTGGGAATCTTATAAAATGTCTAAAAATGTTTTAAATTATCTGAAAATGTTGTAAATAATTTGAGAATATTGCAACTTGTCTGAAAATGTTGTATATTGTCTGAAAATGTTCTGAATTGTCTGAAAATGTTGCAAATTGCCTGAAAATCTTTCAAATTGTCTGAAAATGTTGCAACTTGCCTGGGAATCTTATAAATTGTCTAAAAATGTTTTAAATTATCTGAAAATGTTGTAAATAGTTTGAGAATATTGCAACTTGTCTGAAAATGTTGTAAATTGTCTGAAAATGTTCTGAATTGTCTGAAAATATTTTAAATTGTCTGAAAATGTTGCAACTTGTCTGGGAATCTTATAAATCGTCTGAAAATGTTTTAAATTGTCTGAAAATGTTTAAAAAAGTTTGAGAATATTGTAAATTGTCTAAAAATGTTTTAAATTGTATGAAAATTTTCTGTTTCTTGAAAATGTTGCAAATTGTCTGAACATGTTTCAAATTGTCTGAAAATGTTGCAACTTGCCTGGGAATCTTATAAAATGTCTAAAAATGTTTTAAATTATCTGAAAATGTTGTAAATAGTTTGAGAATATTGCAACTTGTCAAAAAATGTTGTAAATTGTCTGAAAATGTTCTGAATTGTCTGAAAATGTTGCAAATTGCCTGAAAATCTTTCAAATTGTCTGAAAATGTTGCAACTTGCCTGGGAATCTTATAAATTGTCTAAAAATGTTTTAAATTATCTGAAAATGTTGTAAATAGTTTGAGAATATTGCAACTTGTCTGAAAATGTTGTAAATTGTCTGAAAATGTTCTGAATTGTCTGAAAATATTTTAAATTGTCTGAAAATGTTGCAACTTGTCTGGGAATCTTATAAATCGTCTGAAAATGTTTTAAATTGTCTGAAAATGTTTAAAAAAGTTTGAGAATATTGTAAATTGTCTAAAAATGTTTTAAATTGTATGAAAATTTTCTGTTTCTTGAAAATGTTGCAAATTGTCTGAACATGTTTCAAATTGTCTGAAAATGTTGCAACTTGCCTGGGAATCTTATAAAATGTCTAAAAATGTTTTAAATTATCTGAAAATGTTGTAAATAGTTTGAGAATATTGCAACTTGTCAAAAAATGTTGTAAATTGTCTGAAAATGTTCTGAATTGTCTGAAAATGTTGCAAATTGTCTGAAAATGTTGTAAATAGTTTGAGAATATTGCAACTTGTCTGAAAATGTTGTAAATTGTCTGAAAATGTTGTAAATTGTCTGAAAATATTTTAAATTGTCTGAAAATGTTGCAACTTGGCTGGGAATCTTATAAATCGTCTAAAAATGTTTTAAATTGTCTGAAAATGTTTAAAATAGTTTGAGAATATTGTAAATCGTCTAAAAATGTTTTAAATTGTATGAAAATTTTCTGTTTCTTGAAAATTTTGCAAATTGTCTGAAAGTGTTGCAACTTGTCTGAAAGTGTTGCAACTTGTCGGAAAATCTTGTAAATCGTCTAAAAATGTTTTAAATTGTCTGAAAATGTTTAAAATAGTTTGAGAATATTGTAAATTGTCTAAAAATGTTTTAAATTGTATGAAAATTTTCTGTTTCTTGAAAATGTTGCAAATTGTCTGAAAGTGTTGCAATTTGTCTAAAAATGTTGAAAATTGTCTAAACTGTTTAAATCATCTGAAAATGTTTTAAATTGTCTTCAAATGTTCTATGTTGTCCGAAAAGTTGCAAATTGTCTGAAAATGTTTTATGTTGCAAATTGTTGAAAAATGTTGCAACTTACCTGAAAATATTGTAAATTGTCCGAAAATGTTGCAACTTGTCTGAAAATCTTGTAAATTGTCTGAAAATGTTGTAAATTGTCTGAAAATTTTCTGTTGTTCGAAAATGTTGCAAATTGTCTGAAAATGTTGCAACTTGTTCGCAAATATTGCAACTTGTCTGAAAATATTGCAAATTGTCTGAAAATGTTGAAACTTGTTTGTTGTAAATAACTCGAGAATATTGCAACTTGTCTCAAAATGTTTTAAATTGTCTGCAAATGTTGCAAATTGTCTGAAAATGTTTTAAATTGTCTCAGGAAATTTGTCTGAAAGTGATTCAAATTGTCTGCAAGTGTTGCAAATTGTTTAAACATATTGTATTTTGTCTGAAAAAGTCTTAAATTGGCTAAATTGTCTGAATTGTTGCAAATTGTTTAAAAATGTTGTAAGTTGTCTGAGAATGTTGTATATGATTTAAAGATGTTTCATATTCTGAATTATCTGAAAATGCTATTAACTAACCGAAAAAATAGTTAATTAAACTGGAACTATCAAAATTTGATTTTTCAAGTATTTTAATTTACACATTACTCTATGGGACCCTATGCACTAATTTTTTAATAAATAAAAATCATTTTTATTTAAATATTTTTTCACTTTTAAGAATTACATAAAATTTTGCACAATATTCTTCAAAATTAACTTGCTTCTATTTTGAATGGAACAATCATCCGTTGCCAGGGCAACAGTCGCTTAGGAAACCATTTGTTGACAGTTGAAAGTAGTGATGGAAATAATACTCGAAAATTTATAGTCGAATAAAAAAAATAGCATCTAAAACTGTCGACAAAAAAACAAATTTTGTGTCACACACATACTTTTTGAAGTTTATAGCTATATTTTAGATTTTCTATTTTCTCTTCCTGGAAGTAAATAAAAATTAATAAAACAATTTCTGAAGGTTTTTCATAATTTTTTATTACATTTGTCAGAAATAGGCGCATACGCTTTTTTATCATTTTTTTGTTTAATTAAACACCACCAACCACTAATTTGATATTGGACTTATTTTTTATTTTATTTTTTTTATTGATATAATAGTTGTGTTTTAATCGATATTGTAATATTATTAAAATTAATATAATAATATTACTAACAAGGAGAACGTCAGATTAACTTAAATGGGATTTTGATGAAACTTCACGTAGTGATAGAGTTGAAAGTCCAAACCAACACCTTAAAATATTATAGGCTTATGAGAAGCGGTTTAGTTGTAAATAATAAATAAATTAAGTAAAGTAGACAACGGACTCGTATATGCAATGGGTTAATAATTATAAATATTTTTTGCAATATTTTACTATTCAAACATAAAAATAGATTAACGATTATAAAATTTATTATATGCTAAGCCTGATTATTTTTAACTCTATTATCTATGAATTCGAATGCAAAAGGTAGGAGCAAGCAATTAAACTGACTGAGCTACCGAGACATTTTCCAGAACACTATTTATTTTTCGCAACTTTGATTAATTTTTATAATTAAACCACTTGTCACAGGCCTATAATATTTCGCACACTTCATTTCTACTGTCAACTCTATCACCATGCAAAGTTTTATCAAAATCTAAGAAGAATAAACCTGAGGTTTTCCTTGTGAGGTCTTCTTTGATATTATGTAGTTGTATGTATATAAATGTATGATTGGGGTTTACATGAAAGCAACACGGATAAAGTTAAAATATTACAAAAGCTAGTGAATAGAATTAATTGAGGCCTATTCTCGGATAACAGGAATAAGAGTTGAAAACTAGCTATCCACGGTTCATATTTCATTTTAATTAAATAAAGATTTGTGAATCATGTTGGTTGTCGACTAACCTCCAAATTGCACAAATGACAGAATAACATTAGTTAGACTTCACACCTATTTAGAAGGCAATTTTGCCTCATAACATAGCGTTGTCATGGCAACTCTTTCTTATACTTGTTCTCGGTATTGAAAATCATGAAAATGTAGTTGCAGTGCGTTCAGACGTATTTTACATTTAAACAAACAAGGAAGAATCTTATGATAACTGCATCGTCGAAGATTCTATTATCATAACATTCTTCCTTGCTTGTTTACATGTAAAATACGCCTGATCGCACGGCAATTAGACAGACATTTTCAGTTTTCTCTTCGTTACCATGACAACGCTATGTTATGAGCCAGAATTTTCTCATTAATTTACAAGTATCTATCTCACCGAGAATAGTTATTACATTTATTATGTGTATCCGAGAATGTGCCAATAAAATTTGACAACGTAGCTAAATTTGATAATGTTTATAATTTGGCAAGTACGATTTTATAAAGAATCTTATAAATATTAAAGTTATTCTCAATTTATAATTGGCTGCCGAGAAGTTTTACCTAGTAATTAAATTAATCAATTCTTCATATGGTAAAATTAATTCGATTGTTTCTAGATTTATATAAAAGATTTTGTTTTTGAATTATTAAATATTAATACACTATTTTTTTAATAAATTTAAAATGTATCATTAAATAATGATATAAAATTGTCAAGTCGGATTTTTTGACAAAAATATAAACTTATTAATTTTTGATATTTATAACAAAAATCTCAGTATTAATTTTTTTTTATAATTATTTTTCCTCCAATTTAAAATCTTTTTCTATAAATCTAGTATTTACACGAAAAATCTAATCAGCATTGTCTGAAATATGAAAACGAGTCGATAATATCAACGCGACTACTTTTTTTTTTTTTTTAAGTGAAACTTCTAATGCGACAAATTGTCTAAAAATGCTGTAAATTGTTAAAACATTTTTAAACAACTTACAGTAATTTCAAACAAATAAAAATATTTTTAAAGTCGTGTAAGTTGTTTAAAAATCTTGCAAGTTGTCTGAAAATATTGTAGTTTGTCTGAAAAGGTCGTAAATTGTCTGCAAATGTTGCAAATTGTCTGAAAACCTTGTAATTTGTCTTGAAATGTTGCAAAATTATTTGCAAATGTTGTAAGTTGTCTGAAAGTGTATTAAGTTGTCTAAAAATGCTGTTAGTTGTTTAAAAATTTTCTAAGTCGTTTGAAATTGTTGTAAGTTGTCTAACAATCTTGTCTGAAAAGGTTCTATTTTTTCTGATAAAGTTGTCTAGAAAGGTTTTAAACAGTCTACAAATGTTATAAATTGTCTAATAGACTTGTCTAGAAAAGTTGTAAGATGTCTGAAGATGCAGTAAATTGTCTGATAAATTTGTCTAGAAATACTGTAAGTGGTCTAGAAAAATTATAAGTAGTCCAGAATTCTTGTCAGTTGTCTAGAAAGGTTGTAAATTGTTTGATAAAGTTGTTTAGAAATGTTGTAAGTAAATTATAAAGTTGTAAGTGGTCTAGAAAAGTAGTAAATTGTCTGATAAAGTTGTCTAGAAATGTGGTAAAAAGTTATAGAAATGCAAGCGTATTAAATTGTCTTAAAATATTGTAAGTTGTCCAAAAATGTTACAAGTTATTTCAAAATATTGTAAGATGGTTCAAAAATGTTTTAAGTCGTCTGAAATTTTTGTAAATGTTGTAAATAGTCTGAAAATGTTGTAAGTCGTTTGAAAATATTGTAATTTGTCTAATAAAGTAGTCTGTTAAAAAGCATTGTAAGTTTTCTGAAAATGTTGTCTAAAAACATTGCAAGTTGTCCAAAAGCATTGCATGTTGTAAATTGTTTGAAAATGTTACGGATTGTCTGAAATTGTTGTAAGTCGCCTGAAAACCTCGTAAGTTGTCTGAAAACGTTGCAAATGGTTCGCAAGAATTGTAAATTGTCTGAAAATGTTGTGAGAAGTCTAAAAACTTAGTAAGTCGTCTGAAAACTTTGTAAATTGCTCAAAAATGTAGTACTTGATCTAAAAACATCACAATTTGTCAAAAAAAGTTGTCTGAAAATGTTGTACATTGTCTGAAAATGTTATGGACTGTCTGAAATTGTTATAAGTCGTCTAACTACTTTGTAAGTTGTTTGATAAAGTTGTAATTTGTCTAATAAAGTAGTGAATTGTCTAAAAATATTGTAAGTCGTCTGAAAACTTTGTAAGTCGTCTGAAAATGTTGTAAATTGTTAAAAAATATAGTAAATGGTCTAAAAACGTTGCAAGTTGCCTGAAAACCTTCAAAGCTGTTCTGAAATGTTGTAAATTGTCTTGAAAATGTTGTAAATTATCTAAATATATTGTAAGTCGTCTGAAAATTATGTGAGTTGTTTGAAAATGTTATATAGTCTGAAATGTTTGTAAGTTATCTGAAAATGTTATAAATTGTCTGAAAATATTGTAAATTGTTCATAAATATTGTAAATGGTCTAGAAATGTTGCATGTTGTCTGAAAACCTTGTAAGTTGTCTAGAAATGTTGTAATTTGTGTCAGAAAGTTGTCTGAAAATGTTGTAAATTATCTAAAAATGTTGTAAGTTGTCTGAAAATGTTGTAAACCTTCTGAAATATTGTAAGTCATCTGAAAGCGTTGTCATTTATCCGAAAATATTGTAAATTGTCTAAAAATGTTGTAAGTAATCTGAAAATATCGTAAGTTGTGTGAAAACGTTGTGAGTTATCTAGAAATGTTATAAATTGTCTGAAATTATTGTAAGTCGTCTTATAAGGTGTTGTATATTGTCTGAAAATGTTGTCTAGAAATGCTGCAAGTAGTCTGAAAAATATGTAATTGTATGAAAATGTTATAAATTATTTGAAAATCTTGCAATTTGTTGTCTAAAAATATTGTAAGTTATGTGAAAATGTTGTATCTTGTCTAAAAGTGTTGTCAGTTGTCTGAAAACGTTGAAAATTGTCTTATAAAATGTGCAAAAACGCAGTCAGTTATCCAAACAGTTTTAAATTATTATAGATTGTCTTCAAATGAAAAATATTGACAAAAATACCCAAAACATTTCAATATCTTATTATAAGTATCATAATCTTATTGTAGATATTATATTTTTGGATATTTCACGACTCGAAGAAACTTAAAGTCTTAAAGAAAAAATAAAAATTCATTAAAATCAAATTCTACTTTTTTACATTACGAAGTATCACTTCTTCACAATTATTTTCCTTTTTCCAAAATTTTCAAACAATGCTGTCATAGGTGAATTATAAAATTTTATTACCGTCAGTGTGATTTTTTTTAAAAATTAATTATATAATACAAACGTTCACAAGCATATATAGATATTAAAAGTCATAAAAAATAACACGAATATAAAGATATTTTCTTTAAAAAAAAAAACTAAAACGTAGACTAGACAGTTTTAAAATTCTATATATACTTTTTTTTCATTGTAGTATATATATAGAATGTCATTTTTATATTTCACATGCCATTATATTAATATTAATCTTATTAAAACTAACGATAGAAATTAATTGATGATGCATACATTTTTATAAACTTATTGAGGAAGAAAAATTAAATATCATAATTTGTGTTTCTTCTATTTTTCCAAAACACTTTTTTGTATGTTTATAATATGTATGTATACGAATAGGATCTATGAATCTCAATGTGGGGACTTTATATTATAATTACATACGAGAAGATGAAACTCAGTAAGATATATTTTAAATTTAAAATATATCAATACTGTTCTCATTTCCTCTCATTTCTATTTATACATCTTAAACTTGTATGTAATGCTTTATATTAAACTTTATTATTATTATTAAATTGAAATAAAAACAAAAATCTCTAACCATCCACACACAAGGATTTATATATTAGGCTTATCATGCTTCGATATTAAATTTGATTCGTAATTTTAATATAAATAAAATACATAAGTAGGTTCGAGTTTATAAAACTTGCTGATTGGAATATATAAAAATCATCGAGACCTGAAAAATAGATTTTTCTCAGGCCTCGCAGTAGTATTATCTACGTGTGTTTATAATATACAAAAAGTACAGTACAATATTTTGTGCAGTTTAAAGATTATTAAATA
>NW_020539726.1:40987104-41018853 GCF_003426905.1 Ctenocephalides felis | reverse complement strand
TACAAATACTGTAACTTTCATTATTTTTGCTATCTTCTTATATCTGAGCAAATCAAATTGAAATCATAAATCAATTTATTTCCAGAACCTTAACAATCGTCATTTCATTTCGAATTCAATTTCAAAAAAAAAAAAATAGTTGCCTAATTCCAATTTACACAAAATTGAAAAAGTGCTCCGTATAGTCTAAACGGACTTGCAAATAATTCTGTGCGACATTTTCATTATACTGTGCTTAGCTCGGCGGCATTTTTACATTTTTCAATAGTTTTTTTCACAAAATTAGAAAAGTGGTCCAGTACGCAAACAGTCTAAACGCACTGGGTAAACATTTGTACCAAAGTGGCGCTTAGACTGTGCTTAGCCTGCGTAATTTTTTGAATTTTATTTCCAAAATAAAAAAGATGTAATAATTTTTTATTCTCAAAAGCAATTGTTTTGTCAATACAAGCAGAATTTTTTTTATATCATTCAAATCGGACGCTTAGTTCACTCAAGAGCTGCCATTTTTTGCACATTTAGCTCTGTATCTCCGTAACGGCTGGACCTGCCTTTGCCAAAAATTAACCACCTCTTCTCCCAATCATTACTAATTGAATGTTTTTTAGAACATTCAAATCGGTTGATCCGTGCGCCCGAAAACGTGGTGAAATACAAAACACACACATACAAAACACACACACACACACATTCATTTTTTCTGAGGTATGCCAGTAAAATGTTCAGAAACCTTCAAAACGTCGAGAAATGCAAAAAATTTCATTTTCGATTTTCGGCCCATTACTATAACTACCCTACGGGAAGTTAAAAATTACAAAAAACCGCTTATCATTGCTTGACTTTGTAAATATTTGAGGCATAGTTTGACATTATTAAAATATAATAAATTCATTATTATGAACAAGAAAAATGTAATGTCTACATTATTATTGCCGAAAAGCAGCTGAGATGTGCCAGAAATTAAAATAATATAAAAATATAGTATATGGTTTGGCTGATGAAGTCTGCGCATTCGTCTGTCAGTGATTGCACATAAAACTTTTTTAACTATTACTTACTTTACTAAATCCACAATACAAAAAAAAATTATTTATTCAAAATATTATTTAGATGTTTCATTGTGTAAAAATTCAAATGTTTAGCATTGGATACGAAATATTTACTCAAGTCAATGGAGCGTTTTGGGCTGATTTTTTGTACTGTGCTCCAATTTTTATGAAATTTTGGAATTAGGTACATCTTACTCTCAAGTTCAAAAGTGGAAATAATTTAGACTCCTTAGCCACTTTTCGGGGGGATGACATCCTTCTCTGGTGTAATTTATTTTTTTCAATATAACATCGATTATCGATAGATATAGGTAATTAAAAAATATTGGAACTTTTAAATTGCAGACATGGGTACAGAACAACGTCTGTCGGGTCATCTAGTATATATATATATATATATATATATATATATATATAATTATTTGATTAATTTAGCTTGATGTCAAAATCTTATTTCAAATTTTCCCGCGCAACTTTCCGTAGTTGGCTAACTTGCTCTGACAGCCACCTTTTTTACGATTTCTTATTGGTTGACACTTTGACAGCTCTAAAAAAAAACATTGACAGCTTAACCTCACTTGAAGATCTGCATTGTTAAAAAAATGTGATTGATATTAATTAATATTTAAATAAAAAATGACGTTATAATTATATATTTATACGAAATATCATTCCATTTAAATGTTTTAGACTATTAATGTAAGTATTTAATGAAATTGTGCAAGATTAAATCTTGTTCTTCTCACTAGACTTGATTATGTATTATTTTATTAAAAATAAGTATTTTTTTTAGTACCACATAACAGTATTAGGTATCTGTTTTCGACATGACGCAAATAATTTATAGATTACCAAATTACCACAAGGCTGTGATGGATGTTCTGAATGAACAACGAAAGACTAGTCAGTTCTGTGATGTCACTTTTTTGGTTGAGGAAAAGGAAATTAGTGCACATCGAAATGTATTGTGTGCATCTTCACAATATTTTAGGTAAGTAGAAATATATATATATATATATATACGAGGTCTGTTCAAAAAGTACCCGAATTTTCGTTTTTTTCAAAAAAATATTATTTATTCGTCTACATTAATGTGGTCCCCTTCAAAGTAGCCCCCCCCCAGATAAATAATTATGCCAGCGTTTTTTTCCAATTTTCGAAGCACCCTTGATATTCACTTTTTGATATGTCCTTGAGCACCTCAGCGATTCGCCTTATTTCTTCAATCGAGGAAACCGCCGTCCTTTCATGGGTCTCTTCAACTTTGGGAATAGGAAAAAGTCACACGGAGCCATATCTGGTGAATTTTTGCACTTTGCAACACTTTATTTCATTTTTTACGCAAAATTTAATACAAATTCTTTGACTTTTCAATTCTTCCATTGTAAAAATCGCCGAGCTCAGGAAAACACGTCGAACCTTAGCGACTACCACAGACAAAGTAAACAGTGAATATAGCTGAAAATTTCATCATACTTTAGGGGCATGTATACCAACACAATAAAAAAAAATTTTGACAATCAGACACTCCAGACCCGCGAAATTTAATTATTAGTAATTCCGGGTACTTTTTGAACACACCTCGTATATATATATATATAATTATATATATATATATATATATATATAATAAATAGATATTTAATCTTTGCAGGTCAATGTTTACAGACCATTTTCAAGAATCAAAGCTGGACAAAATTCCTCTACACGATTTAGACTATGCTGCAGTAGTTGAAATATTAAATTTTATCTACACATCAACTATACAGGTATATATATATACATATATATATATATATATATATATATATTATAATTATTATTATTCTCATATACACAACTTATATTTCTTTTATCTATTTTCTAGTTGGATGATGAGAACGACTATGACATAATAGAAGCGATTGATATTTTACAATTGTACGAACTGCGGCCGTACATAAACCATTATTTAAAACAAAAATTAAACAGCCAGAATTGTCTGATGATTTATGCAATAGCGAATTTAAGGAGTTATGAAGAAGTTGCAAAGGCTGCTTTTTTGTATGTTTATGAACAATAGCAAACAAAGTTTGTTTAATGTAATTTTTTTGCATTTGGAACTTTTTCAGGCACATTTTGAATAATTTTGACGACATTGTGGAATGTGATGATTTTAAGAATATGTCATTTGATTTGTGGCACAAGGTTTTAAATTCAGATGTTATTAATGTTGCTAATATATATCATGTAAGATATATGAATATTTATATATATATATATATATATATATATATATATATATATATATATATATATATATATATATGTATATTTTACTATATTATTTTCTTTCTTCAGGCGCTCTTAAAATGGTACAAATTGATTCCAGAAAAGAATTCAATGCATTTAGAGAAATTTAATGTATTAAAATCATTCATTCCAAAGCCAATCGAGATTACACAACCAATTAAATTCGAAATCAATATTCCATTTTTAAGTTTTGAAGACTTTGAGAATAATTGCTCAATTCCATCTAACAATAGGAGGTGTACTAAATTCAATGATGTGAGTGTAATAATAATGATTTTTTTCTAAAAACCTCATATTTATTAACTTCCCGCAGGGCAAGTATAATAATAGCAAAAAAATCGAAAATGAAAATTTTTAAATATCTTTTCGTTTCAAAACCTTCTGAACATTTTGGCATACTTTAGAAAAAATGATGTATGTGTGTGTATGTTTTTGTGTATGTGTGTGTGTGTGTGCGTGATTTCGGGAACACGGATGAAGCGATTTGAGTAATTCAAAAAACATTCGATTTGTATTGATAAGGAGACGTGCCGATTAGTTTTTGGCGAAGGCAGGTCTATCCGTTCGGAGATACGAGACAAAAAACGCCACAAACGGTAACTCGGCTTTTAAGAGAACGGACCGTTCGATTTTAATAATTCAAAAAAACTTTTACTTGTATTGACATGATGAAGAACTGATCAAATTTTGGAAAGGCAGGTCTAGCGGTTTCGGAGATTAAATAAAAAAAGTGAAAATAATGTCGTTTGGTTCTCAAAAATGAACATTAGACATATGTACATCGTATTATCAGATTTTTATAAAGATTATAATGATAAGTACAATTATACTGTACATTTATATGGGTTCCGTACCAATGTTTATACCTTAGACGACTACGCGGCGCTTACGCGATTTATATTTTGATCTCAAATTAGCTATGCAGCGCGATTGCTTGAAAAAGCCGTTCAAAGTTTAAAAAAAATCAAAATAAAAAAAAATCGAAATATAAAAAATCAAGTTTTTCAAAAAGGTCAATTTTTTTTTTTAAATTTCAAAATTTCTCAAAAATCTAAGTTTTTTCAAAAAGTTTTGCAGCACGATTTCTTAAAAAAAATGTTAAAAATCTAAAAAAAAAAAAACAGAATACAAAAAAACAAAACAAAAAGAATCAAATTTTTCAAAAACAGTCAATTTTTTTCAAAAATTTCAAAATTTCTCAAAAATCTAATTTTTTTCGAAGTTTTGCAGCACGATTGCTTAAAAAAAGTGTTCAAAGTTGTAAAAAAATCAAAACAAAAAAAAAATCAATTTTTCAAAAAAGACTATTTTTTCATACATTTCAAAATTTCTCAAAATCTAATTTTTTCAAAGTTTTGCAGCACGATTGCTTAAAAAAAGTGTTCAAAGTTGTAAAAAAATCAAAACAAAAAAAATCCAATTTTCCAAAAAAGACTATTTTTTCATACATTTCAAAATTTCCAAAAAATCTAATTTTTTCATTGGTACGGGAAGTTCCAGCAATTTGCCTTAAGGCACGATGCCATACACCACTAATCTTCTATATATATAAAAATAAGTGGGTTTTTCTTCGTGACGAAATAACTCCAGAACCCACAAACCAATTTCGACAATTTTGCATTCGTTGGAAAGGTCTCGGGCTCCGCAAGGTTTATAGCTAAGAAAATTAGTTGTGCATGGCATAGTGCCTTAATGCAAATTGCTGGAACTTCATGCACCGTAATTAAAAATTCGAGTAATGATTAGTGAGAATTATTAGAATTATGCTTGCAATTAAGTCAATAGCAATTCTTGCCGCAAAGAATAATGATGTACACGCACTGAATTTCACCATTCAATCAAAAATTGCTGCCGATTTGGTGACATACCAATGATTCCGACTGGTCTTTTTCCGTTTGACTTCAAACGATTGCAATTTCCAGTTCGCATTGCGTTCGCGATAACAAGTCGCAAGGCCAATCGCTTAGTGTTTGCGGGATAAATTTCAAATAGATTATTTAGAAAATCATTGTTTTTCACATGGGCAGTTATACGTTGTCTGTTCACGAGTTTGGAAAACCATCCGTTTTGTTAGTGTTAACGTCAGACCAAAAAACAAAAAAATGTGGTTTACCAAAGAACACTTCAATGAAACGGATAATTTGGGATTCACTTTCATTTACTTAGAGAAGTTCAACGAAAAAGCACTGCATTTTTCTAATCGAAATAAAATCATTACTGTTGTATAATAAAATCAAATTCTTTCTTTTCAAATATAAAACAAACAAAAAATTTCTTCATCTTTCTCACGAACCATCTGGTGGCGAAACGGAGTTCGTCGGGTTTTGCTAGTTTATTATAAAAATCTTATGTTTTTATTTCTGTTCTAGATTTATGGTGATGGAGGCTCTTTCTCCAACAGTTGCGAATGTTTTCCCTCAATGAACGACCCTTGGTCCTTCAGTTTACCATTGTGGGGCCCTTATAATCCCGACAATGAATCTGAACTCGTCATTGCGGCTTGTCCTTCGGTGAAAGAATTCGCATCGGCTCATACCGATTGTGAAATGTTTCTTTTCTCTAGGTAAAGTAATAAAGGATACATAATATCATTACTTTCCTCATGTGCAATGTTTTATTTTCTATTATCTGTGTTTTTTTACAGGAGGTGTGGTTGAAGAAACAGAGTTATCTGACAAATGTTACAAATATGATGTCAGATCGAACTCATGGAGTGATTTTGAAAATTACCAAGGCCTTTGAAAGGTGCTGCTGCGGCTACTTTTTGCAAGAATAAACTGTACATAACCGGTGGCACCGAGGGAGACACAAGATACCAATACTGTTATGGTAAGAAATTGTTTAAATATGATTATTATATATACTAGCTGAACAAAAACATTGTTTTGCCATAAAAAATATTTCTAACCGATTGCAAATGTGGTAGAACAAACATATATGAATAGTTTTACCCACTGCAAAGCATGACACATATAAATGTCCCTCAATAGTCTTTGCAAGAGCCAACCTAATCTGAAACTGATTCTATTTAAATTGAATTGGCACATTTGAAGTTTCAAGATTTTGATATATTATTACCGTGCTTTTAATTAATTCAGTCATTTCTGAATTGCGAATCAAAATCTGTTATTCATTTTTAAATTTATTTTTTATGTGGCATGCCCAGCGAATTGACTAAGATTGATAAAAAAATGAGATATTGGAGAATTTCACACTTTTGCCATAGATTTGTATGGTACCTAGTTTCCCTGTCAACAACTGTCGTTTCTTCAAATTTTACGGGTTATATCCCATCCTTCTATTCTTTTTGAAAATTTTCAAAATCCTCCGCTTTGCCCTTGCCCCTGGTCCCCACGGAAACCGCCGTTAGGCATTACTCCATGGGGAGAGGATCTAGAATGCTATAATTCTTGCACTGATTTTATACTTATCTTTTAAATGAGCCAAGTCGCATTTGCTCTTTCTCTTTTGTGTCTGTGTATGTGCATGTCTATGTGGATACAAATTTTCGTCGACGATTTGCGAGAACACGGATCAACCGATTTGAATGATTCAAAAAACATTCGATTCCTATTATTTAATGAGACGTGCCAATCAATAAGGAGACGTGATTAGTTTTTAGCAAATGCAGGTGCAGCTGTTTCGAAGATACGGTGCAAAATGAGCTAAAACTAGCTGTAAGTGGAATTCTGTCTTAAGGCAATTAAGGCATCGTGCCTTAAGGCAAATTGCTGGAACTTCCCGTACCAAAAATTATTATTTTTTTAAAAACGATTAACATTTTTGAAAAAAAAAATTACTTTGAAAAAATAAGATTTTTGAGAAACTATAAATTGGACAAAAAATTACTTTTTTTTGAAAATTTTTTTTAAAAAAAAAAAAAAAATTTAATTTTTTTTTTTTTGTTTTTTTTTTGAAAAAAATTTTTTTTTATTTTGACATATTGTGGAAGATCTGAACTTTCTTTTCAAAGCAATCGTACTGCTTTAACTGCATAGGGACAAAATATAAAGCGCGTAAGCGCCGCGTCGCTGTCTAACGCATAAGCATTGGTACGGAACCCATAGGAATGTTAACAAATTGTATACTTATTGTTAAAATCTCTATAAAATATCTGATAATTTGATGAGCATATGTCTAATGATCATTTTTGACCGCCAAATGGCTCATTTTTTTACTTTTCCCTCCATATCTCCGAAACCGCTAGACCTACCTTCATGAAAATCTTATCGATTTTTCATCTTGTCAATACAAGTGAAATGTTTTTTGAATTATTCAAATCAGACGCACCGTTCTCTCAAAAACTGAGTTACCGTTTTCGGCACTTTTTGCCCCGTATCTTCGGAACGGCTAGACCTGCCTTCGCCAAAAACTAATCAGCACGTCTCCTTATCAATACGAATCGAATGTTTTTTGAATTATTCAAATCGGTTGACCCGTGTTCCCGAAATCGTCGACGAAAATTTGTATCCGCACATACATACACACACGTACATACATACATACATACACACACACACACACATACACACACACACATACATCCATTTTTTCTAAGGTATGCCAAAATGTTCAGAAACCTCTGAAACGTAAAGATATATAAAAATTTTCATTTTCGATTTTTTTGCGATTACTATAACTTACCCTACGGGAAGTTAAATAGTAATTCATTTTTTGAGATAAATTACGGATATCAAATTTCAATAATTCAAAACCTTTTATTTGTATTGACAAAATAAAATACTCGTAAAATTTTGGGAAGGCAGGTCGAGCGGTTTCGGAGACGAAATGAAAAAAGTAAAAGGAAATGCCATTTGGCGGTCAAAAATGTTCATTGTACATATGCACATCAAATTATTAGATATTTTATAGAGATTTTAACTAGTGGGGTGTATGGCATCGTGCCTTAAGGCAAATTGCTGGAACTTCCCGTATCGTAATGAAAAGATCGAGGAATATTGAAAGTTTTCAAATAAATTATTATTAATATTGTAACATTTTCTAATATTTATAAGAATTAAATAAACTGAATTGCAAAGTTGAAATTATTTGTTCAAAGTATATTAGAATTTTAGTCAGAATTAAAAATAAAATCTGAACTATTTTCGATATACAAAAATTAAAAAAAAAGAAAGAAAAAATTTTGAAACAAACAATTTTGTTTTCAAAATAATTATTTTGTTATAACAAGCAGAAAGTTTTTTGAATCATTTAAATCGGACGATTAGTTCTCTCAAAAACTGCCATTTTTTGCACATTTAGCTCTGTATCTTCGAAATGGGTGCACCTGCCTTTGCCAAAAACTAATCATCACATATCCCTATCAATAGGGATCGAATGTTTTTTGAACCATTCAAATCGGTTGATCCATGCGCCCGAAAACGTGGACGAAAATTTTATCCATAATACATACATACACACACACACACATCTATTTTTTCTGAGATATGCCAAAATGTTCAGAAACCTTCAAAACGTCGAGTAATGTAAAAATTTTCAATTTCGATTTTTAGACGATTACAATAACTTACCCTACGGGAAATTAATAATAAGAATGCGTTTTTGCCTAAATTTCTATGGTTCCTGTATCAATGTTTATCCGTTTCCAAAATATTTCATAATATAAAAAAATGCATTTTTCTTCAAAAATTTCAAATTTTTTAAAAATCAGTTTTTTTCAAATTAACAAAATATTTTTTGGGACGGAAAGTTTCAGCAATTTGCCTTAAGGATGCCATACACCATACACCACTAGTTATTTATTAAATAAACATAAATAAATATTAACAAAACATTTCATGAAATTTTCTGGGCTGGGCATAATAATACTTTTTATAATTATCTGTAGTTTTTAAAGTAAGCAAAAATATTAAAATAAAATTTATTTCATAAAAAATATTGCTTTTTTGTTGCATCTATATGCATTTACAATGTCTTCTACTGTAGTTTTATATGCAAATGTCTTCTACTGTAGTTTTATATGCAAATGCCTTCTACTGTAGTTTTATATGCAAATGTCTTCTACTGTAGTTTTATATGCAAAAATCTGAAACACAAGGAAAATGGATCACGGTGGCTCCAATGCTGCAGAAAAGGACCTCACATGCATTGTGTTCTGTAAACGGAGCCCTTTATGCCTTCGGTGGAGGTAATTATAAATATCTTATATTTAATTTTTTCTTAAGAACTCTTATCTAATTGTTTTATTATTTCAGTCCAGAAAGAATCAAATGAAGACGACAATGACATACTCCAGACCGTTGAAATGTACAGTCCAGAGTTGAACAAATGGTGTTACGTCTCCAGTATGCCTGATAGTCGTGCCATGTTCTCATCAGCTGTGCTCGATGAATTCATATACATATTCGGTGGAAATTCATCCAGAATACAACAAACTGAAAATTCAGGCACTGTCGAAAGGTACTGTAAACAAATCCCCAAAACAGCTAATACATTATCATCATAACAGTTTCTTTTCTGTATCTCTCAGATATGATACATTAAACGACCGTTGGAGCCAACTCCAGCCAATGCCATTGGTGTCGAGTAACAATTCTCGAGCTGTAGCCTACAGAAATCGTATTTACGTAATAGGAGGCATAACAAAAGATAAGCAGATACAAAATACGGTATTTGCTTACAATCCGAGGTCTACTAAGTGGCAGCATGTGCCCCCTATGAGGTTCCCTAGAATGAACGCTGCTGTGGCTGTTTTTCAACTTCCGGAGCACCCGGAGAGGAAACTTGATAGAGTGAGGGCCACTCAGTTCAGATGGCAATGATAATAGATAGTTATGTATTATTATTAGTTTTTTAGAGATTTATATGAAGTATTATCAAAGAGTATTATGAAGTGATATGAAATAATTAAATTTATATTATAGTTATACTTATAGTAAGGTTATATACATATATATAAATAACAACAGGTGTTTTTTAACTTTTTCCAAGTCATTCTGAATCGTTTGTTTTAACTTCTCAAAGGAGAATTGTTTTTGCCTAAAAATCCGATTCGCTAATTTTATGTTTTCTCGACGTTTCAAGCCATTCTGAATCGAATGAGACCAAATTCAAAGAAAAAGTGTGTGTGTGTGTATGTGAACAGATTTTTTGCCATAAATCGACGTTTTCTCCAAAAACGACCAGACCGATTTCAAAAATTTAAAAGCCATTCGATGCATCTCGATGAGGACTAGCGTTTATCAATTTTGCGCCACGATCACCCAAGCTGTTTCTTTGTAAATATCAAAAAAGTGAAAAAAATCGTCCACGTTTTAGCCCGCAATCTGAATCGATTTTGAAAGTTCAAAAACCGGTCGAAAGATGAGAATCGTGCTGTAAGATTGGTCGGACCGTTTTCTTGTAATAAAGTGTTAAAAAAAAAGTTTTAAAGAACTCACCAACACTTGATTTTCCTCGTCAAACACCACCAAGCTGTTCCTAGTTTTTTCAGTTTGTATTTATAATTAAAACTAATAATAGATAATAACTTATAACATAGACTTATAACTTATAAACCAGCACTATTTTTATACGTTTTACTTTACTTTTACATCAAATTATTTAATTAATAAACTAACAGTTTTTGGAGCAAGTTTAATTTGACATTTTAAAATAAAATGGCGGTTAACAAGTTTGCAACGTTGATAATATAAAAACATTTATTAATAAAATAATAATATTAATTAATTTGTAAATTTAGATTAATATATATATAGACGCTTTAAAAAACAACAATTGAAACAATATTTAAAATATAGTGTTAAAATTTGTTTTAAAGAACTCACTTGATATTCCTTGACAAACACCACCAAGCTGCTTCTAGTTTCAGTTTGTATTTATAATTAATACAAATATATTATAATTAATACAAATATATTATAATTAATACAAATATATAAATAATAGATAATAACTTATAACATAGACTTATAACTTATAAACCAGCACTATTTTTATACGTTTTACTTTACTTTTACATCAAATTAATTAATTAATAAACCAACAGTTTTTAAAACAACAAATTTGATTCGACATTTTAAAATAAAATGGCGGTTAACAAGTTTGCAACGTAGACAATATAAAAACATATTTAAAAAAAATAATAACATTAATTAATTTGTAAATTTATAAATAAATATCAAAGTTTAGCTTTAATAAACAACAAATTTCAAAATATTATTAATATATTTACATTATTATTTATATTTTTGTAATATTTTTTTTGTCAAATTTCGTTATATTGGTGTTCATGTTGATCTGTCAAATGAGTAGAGACACATGTGATGTGATACCATAACCTCACACTTGCAAATTTAGTTATTTATTGTTGAATTTATATAAATTTATAATAGTATAATGATATAATTTATTATAATACTCGTGTGTGTGCATAGTTGAATTTCATAAATATCTAAACATACCGGTAAGTCAATAATTACTAGCATTGAATGAAACAATTAATATGTAGTGTTAGTCATTTGCATGTGTATTTCATAATGTTTATTCATTTCATTATGTATAATTATTTAAGTGTATGAAAAATGTATTATTAGTGCGTATTTTACACTTGAAGTAGTTTTTAATATTTTTTTGCTTTTTTATGTATATATATTTGAGGATATTTAGGCTATATGTACCAAGATGTATTTAAAGCCATCTTTATAAGGCATGTATAAAGTCTCCAAATTTGTATCAATTTTTGTTACAATTGTTCAGGAACAAATATCTAAAACTATTATGCACATTGTGTTATCGACAAAAGTTTACATTTACAAATATGTACTTTGTTTGTAAAATATTCTAAATCATGTTTCAGATCTTTTACAATTGTTCGCTTTACAAAGATTTGTATGATGCTTATGAACTCCAAATTAAGTGATAGGAAATTTATAATATACTAGATGACCCAACAGACGTTGTCCTGTACACACGTCTATGATTCAGAAGTGCCAAATTTTTTAATATCCTATCCTGTACTTTTTAATATCCTAGTCGATGTCTTGCCTTTGTGATTCATTTATGGTCTTAGCATAAGCTGTATAAGAAATTCAGAAAAAATATAGTGTCTGCGGTAAAAGAACAATGTCACACTTGATTTTGGCACACGACATAATTGCTTGAATAATTTAGTCTCAAACAATATATTAGTTGCTCTTTGGCAATTATAATTTTTGAAGTACATTTTTCTTACTAATAATTTAATAAACATTATTGTTTATGTTCAAATCTTGGTTGAATTATTTTGTAAAATCTAGTTCATATGAGCACTATTCAATCTAAGATCAACTAAATAAATATTCTATATCCAATGCTAAACAAATGAATTTTTGACACATGAAACAAAATTCTAAATCATTTTTTTTAATAAGTAGAAATATTTTTTGCATTGTTGAATACTTTAGTAAAGTAAACCAAAATGCGGCATGCATAAGTTTAAAAAAATAATGTATATATAATTTTGGACTTGTTGTGTTATTTATTAAACTGAATTATATAATTTCATATGCCAAACATATACTGTTGACTGTATTTTGTATTATTTTAATTTCTGTCACATCTCAGCTGCTTTTCGGCAATAATAATGTAGACATTACATGTTTCTTGTACATATATTATATTCTAATATTATACAGGCTCATAATTTCACTTAAATTCGAATTTCAAGTGAATTGACATTTTTAGCAAATGACATTTCAAATGTTTTTGTTTTTGCCATATATTTATACATATTACTTTATTTTTATAAACATTTACATCCTAAAAAATTTCCTTAACAAACTCCAGAAAGATTTATCAAAATCCGAATAACCGTTTGGGAGAAGAATCAAATCATACACCCGTACAGAAGAATTTTATATATAAGATATACCAGAATAAATATAACAAAGTTTTCAATACTCTGTTTAATATATATTAAAAAACAATCTTCATATCTTAACGCTTTACAAAGCCTTGTAATGGTTACGAATTGCAATAAAAGGTTTTAAGAATTAAGGATCCGCATAAAATGTACAAATACTTGATACATAATTATTAATTCACCAAAATGCACTTGAATGGTTTATTGAGTCATTTCTCGATGCAAATCGCTTATCATTTAACCCCTCAGCTTGCATTTATTTATTTACAAAACTAAAAAGCATGTGTAGTGATTGTCGCTTGTTTTATTAAAGCTTATGTGTAAGTATTTGTAATATTTCTACTTACAATATATTATTACTAGTGATGTGCCGACTCGAAAACTTCCTGATTCGAATGATTCAAATCAGAAACTAGTGGTGTATGGCATCGTGCCTTAAGGCAAATTGCTGGAACTTCCCGTACCGTAATGAAATATTCGAGAAATTTTAAACGTTTTCAAATATTTTATTACAAATACTGTAACTTTCATTATTTTTACTATCTTATTATATCTGAGCAAATCAAATATAAATCATAAATCAATTTATCTCCAGAACATTAACAATCGTCATTTCATTTCGAATTCAATTTCAAAAAAAAAATAGTTGCCTAATTTACACAAAATTGAAAAAGTGCTCCCGTATAGTCACAGTCTAAACGCATTTGCAAATAATTCTGTGCGACATTTTCACTTATACTGTGCTTAGCTTGGCTGCATTTTCACATTTTTCAATAGTTATCACAAAATTGGAAAAGTGCTCCATTACATACGCACAGTCTAAACGCACTTGGGTAAACATTTGTACCAGAGTGGCGCTTAGGCTGTGCTTAGTCTGGATGATTTTTTGAATTTTTAATCCAAAATTTCAAAAAAATTTTTTGAAAAAAAAATTAGATACAAATATTTTTCCCAAAAGCAATTATTTTGTTGAAACAAGCAGAAAGTTATTTGAACCGTTCAAATCGGACCCTTAGTTCTCTCAAAAACAGCCATTTTTTTAACATTTAGCTCTGTATCTCCGAAACCGCTAAGCCTACCTTTGCCAAATACTAATAACCACTTTTCCCCGTCATTACGAACTGAATGTTTTTTAGATCATACAAATCGGATGATCCGTTCTCTCAAAAGCTCGATTTCTATTTTCTGCACTCTTTGTTCCATATCTCTGTAACGGCTGGACCTGCCTTTGCCAAAAACTAATCAGCACGTCTTCCTATTAATAGGAATCGAATGTTTTTTAAACCATTCAAATCGGTTTATCCGTGCGCCCGAAAAGGGGGACGAAAAATTGTATCCACACATACGTGGTCTGTTCAAAAAGTACCCGGAATTACTAATAATTAAATTTCGCGGGTCTGGAGTGTCTGATTGTCAAAATTTTTTTTTTATTGTGTTGGTATACATGCCCCTAAAGTATGATGAAATTTTCAGCTATATTCACTGTTTACTTTGTCTGTGGTAGTCGCTAAGGTTCGACGTGTTTTTCTGAGCTCGGCGATTTTTACAATGGAAGAATTGAAAAGTCAAAGAATTTGTATTAAATTTTGCGTAAAAAATGAAATAAAGTGTTGCAAAGTGCAAAAATTCACCAGATATGGCTCCGTGTGACTTTTTCCTATTCCCAAAGTTGAAGAGACCCATGAAAGGACGGCGGTTTTCCTCGATTGAAGAAAATCGCTGAGAGTGCTCAAGGACATATCAAAAAGTGAATATCAAGGGTGCTTCGAAAATTGGAAAAAACGCTGGCATAAGTGTATTATATCTGGGGGGGACTACTTTGAAGGGGACCACATTAATGTAGACGAATAAATAAATATTTTATATTTATATATGAAAATTCCGGGTACTTTTTGAACAGACCACGTACACACGCACACATCCATTTAGTTTCTGAGGTATGCCAATAAAATATTCAGAAACCTTCAAAACGTCGAGAAATGCAATAATTTTCATTTTCGATTTTCGGACCATTACTATTACTTACCCTATAGGAAGTTAAAAAAATTTCAAAAGTTCCAGCAATTTGCCTTAAGGCACGATGCCATACACCACTAGTTTTATATTATAATACTGAATTAAATTAAACTATTTTTTTTATATTTGTGAAAATTTGTGTTCATACATATTATTTATCATTCGAATGATTCGAATCACTTGATTCCACTTGGCACATCACTAATTATAACACATATATTTCACATTTATTACGTAAGCTTTATCCCCTCAGTTAAAAAATGAGTACCAGAAGAGGAGACACATCTCGCAGCAGGCCCCAGAAGCACCAGAACAAAACAGCCTTCAAGAACAACCTCCACGACACATCGCACACAACAAAATTCATAAACTCCTTGCACATCAGTCAAGTGTGCAAACACTGCAAAGACGTCATCGAATGGAAAATCAAATACAAGAAATACAAACCTCTGACCCAGCCGAAGACTTGCACAAAGTGTTCACAGAAGACGATAAAGCAAGCTTATCATATCATGTGTATCCCCTGTTCCCAGAAACTGAAAGTGTGCCCCAAGTGCTCCAAAGCCGAGGAGTTGGTTCCGAAAGTGGCAACTGCTGAGGAGCAGCAGAGAATGGATGCGGAGATGAGGCAGACTCTGAAGACTTTGTCGGAGAGGAAGAGGAGGACCTTTCTGAGGTACATGAACTCGAATAAGAAGAACAAGGATGATGCAGAGGATGCCACGGGTGAGAAGCCGAATAAGGAGGAGCTGATTGCTAAGTTGGATGCTTTGAAAGTGGACGATGGTGAGGATGATAGTTTGGATTTTGGTGACTCGGATGGTGGTGATGATGGTGGTGATTTTTCGGATTTGGGAAGTGATTTTGATTAAAACTGATGTTAAGTGATGTGGTTATATATATATATATATATATATATATATATATATATATATTTATATAATGTTTGTAAATAAAGACTTGATTTATGATAATTTTTTGTATTTTTATTGTTGAAGCTATGTTTAAAGACATCATATGATTTCTAAAGTTTTAATGTAAATTTTAAAGTTGTAAATTGTTTCAAAGTATTTTAGAGTGTCTAAAAATGTTGTCGAGTGTCTACAAATGTTGTAAGGTGTCTGGAAATGTTGTAGGGTGTGTAAAACTGTTGTAAGTTGTCTAGAAATGTTTTAGAGTGTCTCTGTCTTAGTCTAAAGATGTTGTCAAATGTTTGAAAGTCAAATGTTTGTCAAGTGTCTGAAAATGTTATAGAGTGTCTGAAAATGTTGTGGAGTGTCTGAAAATGTTGTCAAAAGTTTGAAAATGTTGTCAAGTGTTTGAGAATGTTGTAGGGTATCTGAAAGTGTTGTAGAGTGTCTTAAAGTGTTGTAAGTTGTCTGAAAGTGTTATAAGTTGTCTAGAATTATTGTTGTGAAGTGTCTGAAAGTGTTGTAAATTGTCTGAAAGTGTTGTAAGTTATCTGAAAGTGTTTTAAGTTGTCTGAAAATGTTGTGAAGTGTCTGAAAATGTTGTAACTGGTTTGAAAATGTTGTCAGGTGTCTGAAAGTGTTGTAAGTTGTCTGAAAGTATTGTAAGTCATCTGAAAGTGTTGTAAGTTGTCTAGAATTCTTTCAAGTTGTCCAGAATTGTTGAAAGTTATCTAAAAGTATTATGACTTATCTGAAATTATTGTAATTTATCTGAAAATGGTTGTAATATGTCTGAAAATGTTGTAAGTTTTTTATTTTTTTTAAATTTTTTTTTTATTTGCATAGATTTATTGCCAGTCAAAAGAATATACATATGTTGTGTCTGAAAATATTGTAACTGATTTGAAAATGTTGTAGAGTGTCCAAAAATGTTTTAAGTTGTCTAGAAATGTTTTAGAGTGTCTTAAAATGTTCTCAAGTGTCTACAAAGGTCTTAGAGTGTCTGGAAATGTTGTCAAGTGTATAAAAATGTTGTCAAGAGTGTGGAAATGTTGTCAAGTGTCTGAGAATGTTGTAACTGATCTGAAAATGTTGTCAAGTATCTGAAAATGTTGTAACTGGTCTAAAAATGTTGTAAGTTGTCTTAAAGCGTTATAAGTTGTCTAAAATTGTTGTTGTAGATTTTTTGAAAATGTTGTCAAGTGTCTGAAAATGTTGTCAGGTGTTTGAAAATGTTGTCAGGTGTCTGAAAATGTTTTATTTTTATTATTTAAAGAAAAATGTTGTAGGGTAGGGTAAAAATGTTTGAAAGTGTTATCATTGTCTGAAAATCTTGTGGGGTGTCTGAAAATGCTGTAGGATGTCTGAAAATGTTGTAAGTTAGTTCAAAATATTGTCAAGTGTTTGAAAATGTTGTAAGCTGGTTAGAAATGTTGTGGATTGCCTGAATCTATCGTTATTGGACTGAAACTGTTGTTACTGCTCTTAAAATGTTGTAAGTTGTTTAGAAATGTTTCAGAGTGTCTGAAAATGTTATAAATAACTGGTCTGAAAATGTTGTAAGTTGTCTAGAAATGTTGTCAAGTGTCTGAAAATGTTGTAGGGTGTCTGGAAATGTTGTCAAGTGTTTGTGAGTGTTGTAACTGGTCTGAAAATGTTTGTCAAGTGTTTGAAAATGTTTTAGAGTGTCTTAAAGTGTTATAAGTTGTCTAGAATTATTGTTGTCAAGTGTCTGAAAGTGTTGTAAGTTGTCTAGAAACGTTTTGGAGTGTCTGAAAATGTTGTAAGTCCGCTGAAAATGTTGTCGAGTGCCTGGAATGTTGTCAAGTGTTCTGAAAATATTGTATTTAGTTTGAAAATATTGTAGAGCGCCTGAAAATATTGTAGGGTGTTTGAAAATGTTGTAGGGTGTCTGAGAATGTTGTCAAGTGTTTGCAAATGTTGTCAAGAGTTTGCAAATGTTGTCAAGTGTTTTCAAATGTAGTCAAGTGTCTAAAAATGTTGTTAATTGTCTGAAAATGTTGTAACTGGTCTAGAAATATTGTAGAGTTTCTGAAAATGTGTTGTAAGTTCTCTGAAAATATTGTAGAGTGTCTGAAAGTGTTGTAAGTTGTCTGAAAATATTGCAAGTTGTCTAGAATAATTGCAAGTTGTCGAGAATAGTTTGAAAGTTATCTGAAAGTATTCTGACTTGTCTGAAATTGTTGTAAATTATCTCAAAAGGGTTGTAATATGTCTAAAAATGTTGTAACTGATCTGAAAATGTCGTCAAGTGTCTAAAAATGTTGCAGGTTATCTGAAAGTATTATAAGTTGTCTAGAATTGTTGTTATAGATTGTAAATCTAAACAACAAAATCTAAAAATGTTGTAATTGGTCTGAAAATGTTGTAATTTGTCTGAAAGTGTTGTAACTATTCTGAAATTGTTGCTACTGGTCTGAAAATGTTGTAGAGTGTCTAAAAATGTTGTAAGTTGGGTAAAATGTTGTAAGTTGTCTAGAAATGTTTCAGAGGGTCTGAAAATGTTGTAGGGTGTTTCAAAATATTTTAGAAGTGTTGTAAATTGTTTTAAAAAGTTGTTACAGGTCTGAAAGTGTTGTAAGTTCTCTAGAGAATGTTGTAAGTTGGCTAAAAATGTTGTTGAGTGTCTGAAAATGTTGTAATTTGTCTGAAAGTGTTGTAATTAGTCTGAAACTGTTGTAGAGTGTTTGAAAATGCTGTAAGTTGTCTGAAAATGTTGTTGTAAGGTGTCTGGAAATATTGTCAAGTGTCTGAAAATGTTGTAAGTGTTTGAAAATGTTTGTCAAGTGTCTAAAAAGTTGTTAAGTGTCTGAAAAATGTTGTAACTGCTCTGAAATTGTTGTAAATTGTGTAAAAACTGTTGTAAGTTGTCTAGAAATGTTGTAGAGTGTCTGAAAATGTTGTAGAGTGTCTGAAAATGTTGTAGAGTGTCTGAAAATGTTGTAGAGTGTCTGAAAATGTCGTAAGTTATCTATAGTCTGAAAATGTTGTAACTTATCTAAAAATTTTATTAATCCGAAAATGTAAGTTAGTTAAAATGCGGCAAGTTGTCTAGAAATATTGCAAGTTATCTAGAAATCTTGTAACTAGTCTGAAACCATTATAAAGTATTTATACATGTTGTAGGATGTTTGAAAGTGTTGTAAGTTTTTTGAAAATTCATTAAATAGTATGAAATTGTTGTAAATAGTTTGGAAATGTTGTGTCTGATCTGAAATTGTTATTACTGGTTTGAAAATGGTGTAAATTCTGTGAAAATGTTGTAGTGGCCTGAAAATATTGTAACTGTCTAAAAATATTGCTAAAAGTTGGCTAAAAATGTTGAACATTGGTTAAAAATGTCGTAAGTTGGTTAAAAAATGTTGTCAAGGTCTGAAAATATTCCAACTGGTCTGAAAATGTTGCAGAGTGTCTAAAAATGTGTGTAAGTTAGGTAAAAATGTTGTAAGTTGTTTAGAAATGTTTTAGAGTGTCTGAAAATGTTGTAGGGTGTCTGAAAATGTTGTCAAGTTGTCAAAAAATGTTGTAACTGGTCTCAAAATGTTGTAAGTAGAGTATAAATGTTTTTGTAGAGTGTCTGAAAATGTTGTAAGTTCTATAGATATTTTGTGAGTTGTTTAGAAATTTTGTAGATTGTCTAGAATTGTTGCGATTTGTCTAGAATTATTGTGACTTGTATAGAAATGCTGTAAGTTGTCTAGAAATGTTGTAAGTTATCTGAATATGTTGTGAGGTGTCCAAAAATGTTGTAGATTGTCTAGAATTGTTGTGATTTATCTGAAAATTTTGTCAAGTGTCTCAAAGTGTTAAACGTTAAAAATATTGTAAGTTGTACAAAATTGCTGTAGATTGTCTAAAAATGTTGTAAGTTGTCTGAAAAACTTTTCGATTCACACACATACTTATTCCACTTCGTGACAAACGATTCAGACTAACTGGTTACGTAGAGTAAACTCGGCATTGGTAAATCGGATTTTCTGGCTAAAACATAAATTTCTCATTAAAAACATAATCTATAAAAATACAATATATTAATTGTTTTTATTACATATTTAATTTAAATAGTACTTTCAATCCGTTGCCCCTGCAGCTTTACCCGGTACACCACTGAACAGCAATTTATCTTTTACTTCTTCCAATCGATTTCTTTCGTTTCGCATAAATCTTCCAGAAATTTCTGAATTCGTCCAAAGTCAATGCTTTTTCTTGAATTTGAAGAACTGCACCCCCGTGTCGGTCGTCGTCAATTGATTCGGTTTGGTTTTGTCGAAAAGTTTCGCCTGTCGAAACCATTTGTCGATTTGCCTCAGAGTTATCGTTTTTCCGTCGATATCTTGTCGAATGTTTTGGAACTTCGAATACATGATAAATAATTGATCGATTGTGTGCGGTGGTTTCTTTTGTTCTTGATTTTTAGAATCCATGGTAATAAATTAACATCTGGTAAAACTTGAAGGTATCCGATTGGGTAACACTGTTTCCGCCATAGAACGGATGGAGCAATGAGCAGGTTCTAGAAAGTTAACCATCAGTCTATATTGTCTTAATTTTATAATCATAAAGTGTTCTTAACCTGAAATAGTTGACCACTACTTTTAAACTTATTTTAGTTTTTACCATTATATAAGATCTAAATTTTCCTATATTAGGACTATTTTTTTTTATTAAAGTTATACTTCCGACAAGGTATAGAAATAAGAGAGAGAGTTGTATAAACATTTTGTAACTGGTCTGAAACTGTTGCAGATTGTCTAAATCTATTGTTGCAAACATTTTCTGTTGTCTGAAAGTGATTTAAATTATCTGAAATGTTGCAAGTTGTTTAAAAATGTTGTAAAGTTTGAAAATGTAATAAATTGTCTGAAAATGTTGTAATTTGTCTGCAAATGTTGCAAATTGTTTACATGTTGTATTTTGTCTGAAAATGTTCTAAATAGTCTGAAAGTGCTTTAAATTGTCTACAAATGTTGCAAATGTTGCAAATTGTTTAAAAATGTTGTATTTTATCAGAAAATGTTGTAAATTGTTTTAAAATGTTACAACTTGTCTGTAAATGTTTTAAATTGTCTGAAAATGTTCCAAATAATCTGAAAATGTTGCAACTTGTCTGAAAATGTTGTAAATTGTCTGAAAATGTTTTAAATTATCTGAAATTGTTGCAAATTGTCTGAAATTATTGCAAACTGTATGAAAGTGTTGAAACTTGTTTGAACATGTTGTAAATAGTCTGAAGATGTTCTAAATTATCTGAAAATGTTCTATGTTGTTCGAAAATGTTGCAAATTGTCTGAAGATGTTGTAAATTGTCTGAAAGTAATTGGAATTGTCTACAAATGTTGCAAATTGTATAAACATGTTGTATTTTGTCTGAAAAAGTCTTGAATTGTCTGAAAATGTTGCAACTTGTCTCAAAAATGTTGTAAATTGACTAAAAATGTTGGAAATGGTTTAAAAAGTTGCAAAAAGTTTGCAAATATTCTAAATTATCTGAAAATATTATTAACTGACCTAAAAAATAGTAAATTGAACTAGAACTACCAAAATTTAATTTTTCAAGTATTTTAATTTACACATTACTTCATGGGGCTCTATGCACTAATTTTTTAATGAATAAAATCACTTTTAGTTAAATATTTTAATATTTTTCTGTGCTATAAACCTTTTTCACTTTTAACTATTACATAAAATTTACATTTGGCACATAATTCTTCAATATTATTATTGCTTCTATTTTGATATATATTTTGAATGCAACAATCATCCGTTGCCAGGACAACAGTCGCCTAGGAAACCATTTGTTGACAGTTGAAAGTAGTGATGGGAATACTCGAAAATTTACTAATTCGAGTAAAAAAAATGCAACTAAAACTGTCGACAAAAAAACAAATTTTGTGTCACACACATACTTTTTGAAGTTTATAGCTATTTTAGATTTTCTATTTTCTCTTCCTGGAAGTAAATAAAAATTAATAAAACAATTTCTGAAGGTTTTTCATAATTTTTTATTACATTTGTCAGAAATAGGCGCATACGCTTTTTTATCATTTTTTTGTTTAATTAAACACCACCAACCACTAATTTGATATTGGACTTATTTTTATTTTATTTTTTTATTGATATAATAGTTGTGTTTTAATCGATATTGTAATATTATTAAAATTAATATAATAATATTACTGACAAAGAAAACCTTGGGTTTACTCTTCTGGGAATCGTAAAAATAAACACCTTAAAATATTATAGGCCTGTGAGAAGTAGTAATTGTAAAAAATAATAAATATTTAGTATAAAAAAAATTAAAAAAAAAACATAATTTAAAACAATTTTTAACTATCTCATCAATACAAAACACTGTATACGGCGCGGTCTATTTTTCGCGACTTAATTAATTAATTTTTATAACGAAACCACTTCTCACAGGCCTATAATATTTTGCACACTTCATTTCTACTGACAACTCTATCACCATGCAAAGTTTCATCAAATTCCAAGAAGAGTAAACCTGAGGTTTTCCTTGTGAGGTCTTCTTTGATATTATGTAGTTGTATGTATGTATGTATGTATATAAATGTATGATTGGGGTTTACATGAAAGCAACACGGATAAAGTTAAAATATTACAAAAGCTAGTGAATAGAATTAATTGAGGCCTATTCTCGGATAACAGGAATAAGAGTACGTTGGAAATTTGCTATTCTCGGTGGTCATGTCTTGAAATTATCAGAAATCTACACTCTATAAATTTTTGATGCTGTCAACTAACCTCCAAATTGCACAAATGACAAAATAACATTAGTCAGACTTCACGCATATTTAGGAGACAATTCTGCCTCATAAAATAGCGTTGTCATGGCAACATGATATAACATTTTTTATAGGTTTATTTAATTAAAATCACTCTTTGGGCGATTATGCCTCATAACAAAGCATTGTCATGGCAACTATTTTATCCTTCTTTCTCGTTTGTAAAAACTGTGGAAATGTCTATCTTTGCGTATTTTACATATAAGCAAAGCAAGGAAGAATCTTATGATTACTGCATCATCGAAGATTCTGTTATCATAACATTCTTCTTTGCTTGTTTGTATGTAAAATACGCCTGATCGCACGGCAATTAGACAGTCATTTTCAGTTTTCTTTTCGTTGCCATGACAACGCTATGTTATGAGCCAGAATTTTCTCATTAATTTACAAGTATCTATGTCACCCAGAATAGTTATTACATTTATTTTTTATATCCGAGAATATGGCCCATAAAATTTGACAACGTAGCTAAATTTGATAATGTTTATAATTTGGCAAGTACGATTTTATAAAGAATCTTATAAATATTAAAGTTATTCTCAATTTATAATTGGCTGCCGAGAAGTTTTACCTAGTAATTAAATTAATCAATTCTTCATAGGGTAAAATTAATTCGATTGTTTCTAGATTTATATAAAAGATTTTGTTTTTGAATTATTAAATATTTAATACACTATTTTTTTAATAAATTTAAAATGTATCATTAAATAATGATATAAAATTGTCAAGTCGGATTTTTTGACAAAAATATGAACTTATTAATTTTTGATATTTATAACAAAAATCTCAGTATTAATTTTTTTTTATAATTATTTTTCCTCCAATTTAAAATCTTTTTCTATAAATCTAGTATTTACACGAAAAATCTAATCAGCATTGTCTGAAATATGAAAACGAGTCGATAATATCAACGCGACTACTTTTTTTTTTTTTAAGTGAAACTTCTAATGCGACAAATTGTCTAAAAATGCTGTAAATTGTTAAAACATTTTTAAACAACTTACAGTAATTTCAAACAAATAAAAATATTTTTAAAGTCGTGTAAGTTGTTTAAAAATCTTGCAAGTTGTCTGAAAATATTGTAGTTTGTCTGAAAAGGTCGTAAATTGTCTGCAAATGTTGCAAATTGTCTGAAAACCTTGTAATTTGTCTTGAAATGTTGCAAAATTATTTGCAAATGTTGTAAGTTGTCTGAAAGTGTATTAAGTTGTCTAAAAATGCTGTTAGTTGTTTAAAAATTTTCTAAGTCGTTTGAAATTGTTGTAAGTTGTCTAACAATCTTGTTAAGTGTCTGAAAAGGTTCTATTTTTTCTGATAAAGTTGTCTAGAAAGGTTTTAAACAGTCTACAAATGTTATAAATTGTCTAATAGACTTGTCTAGAAAAGTTGTAAGATGTCTGAAGATGCAGTAAATTGTCTGATAAATTTGTCTAGAAATACTGTAAGTGGTCTAGAAAAATTATAAGTAGTCCAGAATTCTTGTCAGTTGTCTAGAAAGGTTGTAAATTGTCTGATAAAGTTGTTTAGAAATGTTGTAAGTAAATTATAAAGTTGTAAGTGGTCTAGAAAAGTAGTAAATTGTCTGATAAAGTTGTCTAGAAATGTGGTAAAAAGTTATAGAAATGCAAGCGTATTAAATTGTCTTAAAATATTGTAAGTTGTCCAAAAATGTTACAAGTTATTTCAAAATATTGTAAGATGGTTCAAAAATGTTTTAAGTCGTCTGAAATTTTTGTAAATGTTGTAAATAGTCTGAAAATGTTGTAAGTCGTTTGAAAATATTGTAATTTGTCTAATAAAGTAGTCTGTTAAAAAGCATTGTAAGTTTTCTGAAAATGTTGTCTAAAAACATTGCAAGTTGTCCAAAAGCATTGCATGTTGTAAATTGTTTGAAAATGTTACGGATTGTCTGAAATTGTTGTAAGTCGCCTGAAAACCTCGTAAGTTGTCTGAAAACGTTGCAAATGGTTCGCAAGAATTGTAAATTGTCTGAAAATGTTGTGAGAAGTCTAAAAACTTAGTAAGTCGTCTGAAAACTTTGTAAATTGCTCAAAAATGTAGTACTTGATCTAAAAACATCACAATTTGTCAAAAAAAGTTGTCTGAAAATGTTGTACATTGTCTGAAAATGTTATGGACTGTCTGAAATTGTTATAAGTCGTCTAACTACTTTGTAAGTTGTTTGATAAAGTTGTAATTTGTCTAATAAAGTAGTGAATTGTCTAAAAATATTGTAAGTCGTCTGAAAATGTTGTAAATTGTTAAAAAATATAGTAAATGGTCTAAAAACGTTGCAAGTTGCCTGAAAACCTTCAAAGCTGTTCTGAAATGTTGTAAATTGTCTTGAAAATGTTGTAAATTATCTAAATATATTGTAAGTCGTCTGAAAATTATGTGAGTTGTTTGAAAATGTTATATAGTCTGAAATGTTTGTAAGTTATCTGAAAATGTTATAAATTGTCTGAAAATATTGTAAATTGTTCATAAATATTGTAAATGGTCTAGAAATGTTGCATGTTGTCTGAAAACCTTGTAAGTTGTCTAGAAATGTTGTAATTTGTGTCAGAAAGTTGTCTGAAAATGTTGTAAATTATCTAAAAATGTTGTAAGTTGTCTGAAAATGTTGTAAACCTTCTGAAAATATTGTAAGTCATCTGAAAGCGTTGTCATTTATCCGAAAATATTGTAAATTGTCTAAAAATGTTGTAAGTAATCTGAAAATATCGTAAGTTGTGTGAAAACGTTGTGAGTTATCTAGAAATGTTATAAATTGTCTGAAATTATTGTAAGTCGTCTTATAAGGTGTTGTATATTGTCTGAAAATGTTGTCTAGAAATGCTGCAAGTAGTCTGAAAAATATGTAATTGTATGAAAATGTTATAAATTATTTGAAAATCTTGCAATTTGTTGTCTAAAAATATTGTAAGTTATGTGAAAATGTTGTATCTTGTCTAAAAGTGTTGTCAGTTGTCTGAAAACGTTGAAAATTGTCTTATAAAATGTGCAAAAACGCAGTCAGTTATCCAAACAGTTTTAAATTATTATAGATTGTCTTCAAATGAAAAATATTGACAAAAATACCCAAAACATTTCAATATCTTATTATAAGTATCATAATCTTATTGTAGATATTATATTTTTGGATATTTTCACGACTCGAAGAAACTTAAAGTCTTAAAGAAAAAATAAAAATTCATTAAAATCAAATTCTACTTTTTTACATTACGAAGTATCACTTCTTCACAATTATTTTCCTTTTTCCAAAATTTTCAAACAATGCTGTCATAGGTGAATTATAAAATTTTATTACCGTCAGTGTGATTTTTTTTTAAATTAATTATATAATACAAACGTTCACAAGCATATATAGATATTAAAAGTCATAAAAAATAACACGAATATAAAGATATTTTCTTTAAAAAAAAAAACTAAAACGTAGACTAGACAGTTTTAAAATTCTATATATACTTTTTTTCCATTGTAGTATATATATAGAATGTCATTTTTTTTATATTTCACATGCCATTAATATTAATATTAATCTTATTAAACTAACGATAGAAATTAATTGATGATGCATACATTTTTATAAACTTATTGAGGAAGAAAAATTAAATATCATAATTTGTGTTTCTTCTATTTTTCCAAAACACTTTTTTGTATGTTTATAAATATGTATGTATACGAATAGGATCTATGAATCTCAATGTGGGGACTTTATTATTATAATTACATACGAGAAGATGAAACTCAGTAAGATATATTTTAAATTTAAAATATATCAATACTGTTCTCATTCCTCTCATTTCTATTTATACATCTTAAACTTGTATGTAATGCTTTATATTAAAACTTTATTATTATTATTAAATTGAAATAAAAACAAAAAATCTCTAACCATCACACAACAAGGATTTATATATTAGGCTTATCATGCTTCGATTATAAAATTTGATTCGATAATTTAAATAAAATACATAAGTAGTGTTCGAGTTTTATAAAACTTGCTGATTGGAATATATTAAAAATCATCGAGACCTGAAAATAGATTTTTCTCAGGCCTCGCAGTAGTATTATCTACGTGTGTTTATAATATACAAAAAGTACAGTACAATATTTTGTGCAGTTTAAAGATTATTAAATAATCGCTTTAAAATTACTTATACACTCACATCGCTTGCATTCGAATAAGATATACAATCACATTAATTAAAAATACGGGGGGCAATTTTTGGATAAAATAGCTATGTTATGATAACACAAGGTAATAGTCACAAAAGTTTTAAAAATCGAGTGTTGGAATTTACAAAATGTTTATGCTAAAACCTAACCTCAAAATTGTAAGAGTGTTAGAATGTAACATTAGTTCTACTTCACTTCTTCGTACTTCAGAAAAGTCTAAAATTATCAAGGTCATAAAGGACCTAAAAAGAGTATAAATTTATCAAGGTTCTGAAGTTCTTAAAAATAATCTGAATTTAAAGTTATAACGTACTGAATTTAAGGTCCTAAAGTGCTTAAATAGTGTTTAAATTATTATCTTAAAGAAGTCTGAATTTAAGTTTATAAAGTACTTACAAGTACTTGGATTTATTAAGATCATAAAGGGGCTTAAAAGAGTCTGAATTTAAGGTCCTAAAGTACTTAAAAAGTGTATAAATTTATCAAAGTACCACTTTTTACTCGCTTTAGAACCTTTTAAATTGAATCTCTTTTTAAGCACTTTAAGACCTTTTAAATTTAAACTCTTTTTAAGCACTTTAGAACCTTTTAAATTCAAACTCATCATTAAGTAATTTAGAATCTTTTCAATTCAAACTCTTCTTAAGCACTTTAGAATCTTTTAAATTGAAACTCCTCTTAAGCGCTTTATGACCTTTTAAATTTAAACTTTTTTATGCACTTTAGAATCTTTTAAATTTATACTCCTCCTAAGCATTTCAGGACTTTTTTCAAGCTCTTAGAATCTTCTAATATTAAACCCTTTTTAAGCATTTTAATACCTTTTAAATTCAAACTCTTTTTATGCACTTTAAGACCTTTCAAATTTCAGGATCTTTATTTAAGCTCTTTAGGACTTTTTAAATTTAGGCTCTTATTAAGACTTTAGAATCTTCAAAAAAAAATTAATAAGAAAAAAAATATAACTTTATTAATTTTGGAATATAAAACTTTAAATATATTTCAACTTTTTTTTAATTATACTTTAAGGTCTTTAGAATCTCTTTTTAAGCACTTTAAGACCTTTCAAATTTAAAATAACACATGTCTGAAGTTAAACTAACGTTATATATTGATATTTGTGCAATTTTGAGGTTAGGTTTTAGCATCGATATTGAGAAAAACGCACGAATAAAAACTAAAAACCTAGAGGTAAAACCAATTCTTGCATAAAAAAGAAATGTTATGTTACGGATCTATCTTGGTATGAATTCGTAGTAACAAATTGTCAAAAATCCTTGTAATTATCACATACAAAACCTAACCTAAAAAACGCACAATGTTATCATAAGTGCATCTTTGTAATGTCTCCTTGATAACACAAGGGTGAAGTTAGGTTTATATGTAAAACGCCTGATGGTACGACAAATACATAGCATTTATACGAAGATAGACCCGTAATACAGTATTACCATAATGTTTTATTTTATCAAAGAATATCGATGCTAAACCTAACCTCAAAATTGAACAAAGGTAAAATTAAACGAAGGTTCAACTTCACTTAAAAAATTACTTGCATGAGGTCAAACTAATGTTATCTGCTATTTGGAGGTTAAGTTAGATGTTAAATTATATAAAAACCAGTAAATACAGAAGTCAATTATTCAATAAAAAAAGAGTGTTATGGGTCTACATTAGTATGAATAGGTAGTAAAAACTGCCACAAAGCTAAGAAACGCTAACTTCACATGTGTTAATCAAAAACATGAACTTACGACAAAATAGTTATATTTGGAGGTTAGGTTTTATGTGTAAAACATCTTTTCGCATAGCATATACATAGCTTTTTGACAGTTTTTACTACCAATTCATATAAAGATACTTTACACTAACTTCATATGTGTTTATTAAAAAAAAATGCACTTACGACAACATTGTTATCACACGTTGTGCCTTTTGGAGGTTAGGTTTTATGTGTAAAGCACCTTTTCGCACACCATATACATAGCTTTTTGGCAATTTTTACTACGAATTCATATAAAGATACTTCACACTAACTTCAAATGTGTTTATTAAAAAAAAAATGCACTTACGATAACATTGTTATCACACGTTGTTTCTTTTGGAGGTTAGGTTTTATGTGTAAAGCACCTTTTCGCACAGCATACATATAGCTTTTTGACAGTTTTTACTACCAATTCATATGAAGATAGATACTTCACATTAACTTCATAAAAAAAAATTGTTATTAGACGTTAGTGATGTAACGAATGTTGGATTTTTCATGTTCGCGAATGCGAATGCGAATGCGAGTATACATCTTGAATATTCGCGAATGCGAATGTTAAATTTCAAATAAAGCGCGCGCAAAATGTTTGACATTTCGTGTCGTGAGTGAAAAAATGTGCAATTGAAACCAAATGTTAACATTATGAATATTAGAACTTTACTTTTGTTTTAAATAGAAATATTTTTTTTTTTTTTGTAAAAAGCTTATTTACAAATAGTCAAGTATTCATTATTTGGTTTTTTAAGTTTATATTTCATTATCATATTTAATTCTTAGAAAATATATAGTGGAATGGAAAAATAAATGAGTATGATTAAATAAAAATATATAAATCTTATCAGTTGTGTTATCATTTCATATGCAACTATATAATAATTTCCTTTTTGTTTGTTAAATACATTCGCTAAATATTCGCATCGTTTTTTGCGAATAGGAATGCGAATGCGAATATCGAAAAATATGCGAATGCGAATGCGAATATTCGTTACATCACTATTAGACGTTATGCCTTTTGAAGATTAGGTTTTATGTGTGAAGCACCTTTTTGCATAGCATATACATAGTTTATTAACAGTTCTTTCTAATTGCCATAAAATTTCTATTTTATCAAAGAATTGACTTAAAAATGTATTGATTGATTAAAAAACCAGTATCATAACATAGCTATTTTATCCAATTATCTCAAGCGAGACAAAGAAAACAATCAATCGATTTTAATAAATTTTGAACTCGATAAATAAAAATACTGAATTTGCCCGATACAAATTTTCTTTGTCTCCATCAGTATTCATCATCTTAAATTTATCCTTACATGCTAGTAATTTATTTGTCAATTTATCAAATATTTGGCAATAGCAAAGGGGGCATACACGTGACAAATTAAAATTAATAAAAAAAGTGTGCATCTACTCGATAGCTTTTGTTAAGAACTCGATAAACCGTCTACCGTATTGCTCAGGATCACATGTGGATATTCCATCGACGTTTGAACCGTACTTTACGGTTTTAGCAGCCTTTGCAGCTTGTTTCTTGACTCCGTATTGGGTTAAGACATCTATTATTGCGATGAAATAGATTTCTTTGCAAGTGCCTTCGCCTTGTTCCATTCCTTCGCAGGATGGTATGGCGTAGATGTCCTGGTCAGGAATTATGCCATCGTATTGCACACTGGATTCACGCAGGAGATGTGGTGAATCAGGGGGTGTATTGTAAGTCCATCGTTCGGTCTCTGATTCTTCAGATTCGACTTGTTCAGACTCATCGGTTTTTTGCTCAGCATTCTTTAATTCACGGGCTTCTATCCTGTCTTGTTCAGCCTTTGCACAATCATGGATACCGAGTAATAAAGAGTAGTCCATTAAGTGTAGTTTGGTTAGGAAGTCTACATCTGCATTCAAGGATTTGACGAGTTGCTCCTTGGCATTTTCACCAATTGTGATCTTTACGGCTTGTTTGATGAAATCATTGTCTTTTAAAGTAGGTAGGTGTTTACCTAGTTCTTTATCACTGGCATCACGATCAACAGTGGAGCCTTTGAGGTCAAACTTACGATGGATGTTCAAGTGGGAAGAGAATACATTCCTCATAGCCACGTAGTAGTGCTCAACGTTCTCCACTGTAAGTCTGTACATCGCTAGATATTGTGGCAACAAAGTCTTACCATGTCGTTCCACGATGTAAGGATGATAGTGCTTCAGGAACGAATGCATCCGTTCAACCTCCTCCGAGGTCAAACTTTTGATAATAAACATCTTGTCGTAGCTTTGGTAAAACTTGGCCCCACTTTTACCAGACGAGTCCATCGATATAGGCTGTGACCTGGTCATCGATTCCTTAAAATCCATATCATCGACTCCAAAGCGTTCCCTCAAATTCCTAAACACGAGTGGACAATACTCCTTCACCTTGAAGTGACTCGGCATGTTCTCCTTATTAAACAAATGATTGTCCACCTTAATTTTAGAATAAGCCCTAAAATCATCCGGTAAAAGCATTACAGGGATGCTGACGTAGCTCAATTCGTTTATGGTGTGGTTGATGCCCCACATGAGCACCGACAGAAGGGGCTCGTTCGCTCGGAACAGTTTCACCTTCTGGTGCTTCACGCGAAAGTGCTTCTTTTTGAGTTTGGACAAACCGGAACTCTTTGGGACTGACATTTTTGGTAATTTTAAAAATTCGAATGTGCAGCGAGAGGAGGAGTTTTAGTTTTGTTGTTTATGATGAAATGACGCGGTACCTGGAAAGAAGGAAAATGTAATAGAACTAGGTGTAAGTGGCGTTTTGCCTTAATAATAGACTTAATAAGTAACGAACAAAATTCGAAATACGAGCTTTGAGTGAG
>NW_020539726.1:40958396-40986104 GCF_003426905.1 Ctenocephalides felis | reverse complement strand
TTTTTTTGGTCATTCAAAACCGATACTCCGTTCTCTCAAAAACTAGATTTGTATTTTATGCACTCTTCGCTCCGTATCTCCGTAAAGGCTGAGACTGCCTTTGCCAAAAACTAATCAGCACATCTCCCTATCAATAGAGATCGAATGATTTTTAAACCCTTCAAATCGGTTGATCCGTGCGCCCAAAAACGTGGACAAAAAAATGCGGACACAAAAAACACACACACACACACATCCTTTTTTCTGAAGTATGCCAAAATGTTCAGAAACCTTCAAAACATGGAGAAATGCAAAAATTTTCATTTTTGATTTTCGTCCCATTACTATAACTACCCTACGGGAAGTTAATTATCCAACTATATTTTCAATATTCCAATCCATTTCGATTCCAATTATATTTTCCATTAAATTAACCCATTCATGCTGTATATCAAATAAAACTACCAATATTCTTTGAATGGATTGAGCTCAAAAATAATAAGAAATTTTATATTTAACAAACACATGTCAGGGTTTACTTTTCAACGTATTTGTCGTGCTACTATCAATAAACCTTTTACTGAACCTTCCTGAATACAAAATTTATTATTCGATGTGTATCTTGTTTCTGGTTGCGCAGCCCTGTTTCTCACCGCCAAGAGGCGAAGTCGCCGTACGTCGTTTACTGACTGACTGACTGACTGACTGACGTGAGTACGTCCGCACTCCGCCGCACTAGTCCGACGCAGTCCGAAATGATCTCCTCAATACTAAGCAGATCTAGCAGATGTCCATTATACAATTATATCTATTATATGTATTATTTGGCATATGTCCTCTTGTCCTTTGTATTTGTATTTGTATTTTCTCGACAACAATAACAAGAACATTGCGTCATGGCGGGAATTCGTCATGGTCTCCTCGTTTGTTGTTTAGATTTTTTCTTAAAATTTAAGATGAATTGTAAACGATGAGTAATTAACATAATTTGCTGATAATTTGGTGAGGCGGCTTAACGAATTAGCACTTTTGACACAGAGGCGGATGATAAGAATTAGAAACTAGTGGGGCGCATGGCATCTAGCCTTAAGGAAAATTGCTGGAACTTCCCGTACCAAATATTATTATTTTTTAAAAACGATTAGCATTTTTGAGAAAAATTTACTCTGAAAAAATTAGATTTTTGAGAAACTATAAATTTTTGACAAAAATTTACTTTTTTTTGAAAAAAGACTTTTTGAAGAAAAATTTATTTTGAAATATTTTGGAAATTCTGAACTTTTTTTCAATATTACTGCTTTAACTGCATAGAGACAAAATATCGAAGCGCGTAAGCACTGCGTCGCCGTCTAACGGATAAGCATTGGTACGGAACCCATAGGAATGTAAACAAAATTTATGCATATTGTTAAAATCTCTATAAAATATCTGATAATTAGATGTGCATATGTCTAATGATCATTTTTGACCGCCAAATGGCATTACTTTTTACTTTTTTTTACTAAATCTCCGAAACCACTAGACCTGCCTTCATGAAAATTTGATCAGTTCTTCATCAATACATACAATCAATACATACAAGTAAAATGTTTTTTGAATTATTCAAATCGGACGCTCCGTTCTCTTAAAAACTGAGTTACCGTTTTGCGCATTTTTTGCCCTATATCTTTGGAACGGCTAGACCTGCCTTCGCAAAAAACTAATCAGTACGTCTCTTTATCAATACGAATCGAATGTATTTTGAATTATTTAAATCGGTTGATCGGTGTTTCCGAAATCGTCGACGAAAATTTGTATCCGCACACACACTCACACGCACACACACACACACATACATCCATTTTTTCTAAGGTATGCCAAAATGTTCAGAAGGTTTTAAAACGTAAAGATATATAAAAATTTTCATTTTCGATTTTTTGCGATTACTATAACTTGCCCTACGGAAAGTTAAAAATATTTAACAATAATTATGTAGGTGCTTAAAATATTGATGATTTTTATTCATTCTTCTGCAATTGTTATAAATGAAATAATATTAACCCTTTCCACTAGCGAATACCGAGATTTATACGAATTTTGCCGCCGTACGGCAGCATCCGAGTGGAAAGGGTTAAAAAAATGTTTTGTTTTTTTTCAATTAGTAATTGCTTTTACTCCAATATTCATTAATCGAAAAAATAAACAACCGGTGATTGATTTTAACATTTTTTTCTATTCTAATTATCATCATAATTTTTAACTAATGACATTTTTCCTTGTGGCAAGTTGCATGAACTTCTCGATATGTGTAAATAATCGATTTAATCAATGATATTTTTTAATTTAAATATGATCTATTTGTCTACTTCTCTACATTTATTCCCGTGTACCCGTTTATCTACCTGTCTACCTACTTACCTGTATACCTGTCTGTTGAATTATAGCAATAGCAAAAATATGGAACATGATAATTTTTACAAATTTTGACGTTTCAGAGGTTTCTGAACATTTTAGCATACCTTAGAAAAATGAATGTGTGTTTGTGTATGTGTGTGTGCATTTGTGTATGCGCGGATACAATTTTTCGTCGAAGATTTCGGGCGCACGGATCAACGAATTTGTATAATCAGAGAAACATTCGATTCCTACTGGTGGGAGGACGTGTTGAATAGCTTTTGGCAAAGGCAGGTCCAGCCGTTCCGGAGATACAAAGCAAAAAATGGCAGTTTTGAAAAGAACGGAGCATACAATTTGAAATTATTCGAAATACATTTTATTTGCATTGATAGAGAGAAACATTAATTACATTTTTGCGAAGGCTGATCCAGCGGTTTTGGAGTTGGAAGAAAGAAAGAAATGGAAGAAATGAAAAGAAAAAATTAAATTTTAATACATAGATGACAGGTAAACAGGTCGATAGGTAGACAAGTGGGCAGGTATACAGGTGAACAGGTAGACAAGTAGACAATTTGACAATTAGGAAGACAGATAGACAGACAGATTAACAAGATGACAGGTAGATATGTAGACGTAGTCCGGTAGAAGTGTAGACTGACAAACATGTAGAAGGGTTAAGAGGTTTTAATTTTTATCTTTTTCCCTTCCCTTGTTTCATCTCTCTTCCAATTGGCTGAGTATGTTTCAGAATTCGATCCTGGATCAGCTTTTGTGAACCCCTTCGTTTCTATATGGCGTGATTTTTGTAGGTTTTAGTTTATTATTTAATTTCTTGATTTGTTTTTCCATTAAACATTGTCCTTAAAAGGAAAGAAGTGTGTTGTGTTCTTTTCCTAGTATGTATTCTATTTTGATATTTATTATATATTCTAGTAATCTTGTCATTTTTTTAACTTTCGTAAATATTTTTTGAATTGATTTAAGATTCTGAATGATGACACACATAAAGTGTCAAAACGTACACAATGAATAGTTGAATTATTTATCGCTTTTTATTAACTTCCCGTAGGGTAAGTTATAGTAATCGCAAAAAAATCGAAAATGTAAATTTTTATTTATCTTTACGTTTCAAAGGCTTCTGAACATTTTGGTAAACCTTAGAAAAAATGGATGTATGTGTGTGTGTGTGCGGATGCAAAATTTTGTCGACGATTTCGGGAACACGGATCAACCGATTTGAATATTTCAAAAAACATTCGATTTGTATTGATAAGGAGACGTGCTGATTAGTTTTTGGCCAAGGCAGGTCTAGCCGTTCCGAAGATATGGAGCAAAAAGTGCTAAAACTGTAACTCAGTTTTTAAGAGAACGGAGCGCCCGATTTTAATAATTCAAAAAATATTTTACTTGTGTTGACAAGATGAAGAATTGATCAAGTTTTCATGAAGGCAGGTCTAGTGGTTTCGGAGATCTTATCAAAAAAGTAAAAAAAAAAGCCATTTGGCGGTCAAAAATGAACATTAGACATATGCACATCAAATTACCAGATATTTTATAAAGATTTTAATAATAAGTAGAAATTTTGTTTAGATTCCTATGGAAATCCCGTCTCTATGCAGTTAAAGCAGTACGATTGCTTTGAAAAAAAAAGTTCAGAATTTCTAAAATATATCAAAATAAATTTTTCTTCAAAAATTCTTTTTTTTTCAAAAAAAAGTAAATTTTTGTCAAAAATTTATAATCTAATTTTTTCAAAGTAAATTTTTTTTAAATATGTTAATCGTTTTTTAAAAATTAATAATTTTTGGTACGGGAAGTTCCAGCAATTTGCCTTAAGGCATGATGCCATATATCACTAGTTTATAGAGATTTTAATAATGTGTATACATTTTGTGTCAAATTTTTCGTACCAAGATTTTTAATTACGGTACGGGAAGTTCCAGCAATTTGCCTTAAGGCATGATGCCATACACCACTAGTTTATAGAGATTTTAATAATGTGTACACATTTTGTGTAAATTTTTTTGGGTTCCGTACCAAGATTTTTAATTACAGTACGGGAAGTTCCAGCAATTTGCCTCAAGGCACGATGCCATGCACCACTAGTTATAATATTTATTCATAGACATTTTTGTTGACTGATTATTTTTATTCTTCGAATTTTTTATTAAGGTACGGGAAGTTCCAGCAATTTGCCTCAAGGCACGATGCCATGCACCACTAGTTATAATATTTATTCATAGACATTTTTGTAGACTGATTATTTTTATTCTTCGAATGTTTAATTACAGTACGGGAAGTTCCAGCAATTTGCCTCAAGGCACGATGCCATGCACCACTAGTTACAATATTTATTCATAGACATTTTTGTAGACTGATTATTTTTATTTTTCGAATGTTTAATTACGGTACGGGAAGTTCCAGCAATTTGCCTCAAGGCACGATACCACGCACCACTAGTTCTTTTATCATTATGTTACCCATCTTTCTTATCCTGCGGCTGCATTCGCCTCGTACCGCGCACGCTCGCTCCGTCCAATCGAATGCGTCGTCGACGATCGTCTTCTCCGATCTGCGATTTCGGTTCCTCAGTGCAATGTGAAATGGCCGACGCCGTGCGCGACGTAACCGCGACCCGTTCACAAAATGTCACTAAATTAATTAATTCAAACATAATACATTATGTATCTTGTTTAAGATAAATAACACTATCTTGGAGCACCTTTTAAAAGTTATCGTAGTGCCGACAGTGATGTAGTGAGTGAGTTATTTCGTAAACAAAAACAATCGAACTGAATGATGTCTGTAACACCGCGAAATGAAAAGTACAACAACCCAGGTAAGGGGTAATATGATATAAAATAATTACACATATTTTGTTACTAAATATTTTTATAACGTATGTAATTTTTATTATCCGGTGACGTAATTTTCGATAACGATAATGTGACTGTTGTCAATGGGCTTTTGTGGTTTTTGTAATCTATTTTTAAATTCTGTCTAAAGTGCAAGATGTCTCAGGAATTTTGTCTTGATACAAAAATGCTTTTGGTTTGATTTATATGTTAAAGAAAAAACACACGGTTAAGATTTAATATAAGGATTTAACTATAAATTATTTTGACATAAATAAAAAATGGACGCAAGGGATGTGTCATTAAAATTTGAGGTTATGTTATTCATATATAGAGATATATTATCTCTACATTTTTTTAAATTTTAATTAATAAATCCTAATTACTTCATGTATATATATATATATATATATATATATTTATATATATAGTTAATTTATTATTGTTTTGACGTTTCGGAGATACAAAATGTCTTCTTCAGAATCCTTTGAAAAAACATTTTTTTCATAAGTATGCACTCCTTTTGTAATAATTTAAAAATGGAAAGATTTTTTATTTTTATAGAATCGAATATTCCGTATAATCGAAACGTCCGAAAAACTATGAATAAAAATTTAATTTAAGTTCAGAAATAATTTTTGCTACTCAGAAAATTTTTAATTAAAATAAATATATAATTTAGATTTTTTGTTGTTCTATAGTTAAATAAATACTTCAGATTTTTTTAGGTAAATTGTCAAAATAAAAAAATAAAAAATACTTTAATTAGTACTTATTTTGCACGTTTCGACACCGCATGTGTGTCATCATTCAGCAAGTGCAATCTGAAAAATTGTACAACTTAAACATTTTACAGAAAAAATTAACTTATTATTATATTCTAATATTATTATCTTTGGCACATTTAATACCAAAAATAAAAACTAGTTTTTTCAGGTTTATTTAAAAAATACAACGATAAAACTTATAGATTTCATATTTATAAATTTCAAATACATTTTGATATCTAATAAAATAATATTAAGTGTAATTTGTTTATACATTCAATTTTTCATTTTAATTATTTAAAAAAATACAGAAAAGCTTTAAGTAATTTAAAAAGTAAAAGAAAATATGGTAAACAAGAAAAGTGGTCCTTAAAACTTGCCCTGAGGAAGTATTTAAAGTGTTTCTTGTTTGTACTAATTTGTATTAAAAAAGTTAAAATATAAATCTAATAATAAAAACAAAAAAGTACAACCATTACAAATACAAACTAGAGTTCCTCAGAGCATGTTACGAGGACCCACTTTTCTTTATTCTTAATTTCTTAAAACATATATATTTATAAATTGATATTTTTACAACATTTAAAAAGAAACATTAAATAATATTTATGAATATAATATTAATAAAAATAAGGGTTAGTATGTCCATTATGATGATGTAACAGAGAGCTCTTATTTTTGCAACTTGCCAATAATTTTTAATTTGTTTTTTTTTTGTTTGTACTAATTTGTATCGATAAAAAATTAAAATATAAATTTAATAAAAAGAAAAGAGTACAAACATTAAAAATTGCAAATACAAACTAGAGTTCCTCAGAGCATGTTACGAGGACCACTTTTTTTTATTTTCTTCATTTTTAAAACATATCTATTTTTTAATTGTTCTTTTTACAACGTTTAAAAAGGACGTTTTAATGATATTTATGAATATAATATTAATAAAAATAAGGAGTAGAATGATCATCATGATGATGTAATAGAGAGCTCTTATTTTTGCAACTTGCCAATAGGAAATATGAAATTATCATTAGTTCAAGACAAGTTTTAGAAAACACATTGTTTCAGTCAATAAATTTTTACTACGTTACTACTGTGTTTATTTGCGAAAACTATTAAAATATTTGGATCAATGCCAAAATATTTAAAGGCACTATATTATATACGAGTATATATATATATATATATATATATATATATATATATATATATAATTTTATCACTTTGGTTCAGTTTTGAAATGAATAGTACATTAAACCATGGTCGGAGCATGTCAAGATTTTTATGTACCATTTTATTCTCTTTTTTCAATGTTCATAAAAAAATGTTTACTTAACGGTTTACGTACATCAGTTAGTCGAAGGTTAAAAATAACACTGCATTCTTCTTTTGATTTATTTTAAATTTATCGAAGGAATTATCTTGAGGCGAAGAAAATTATGGACCATAGTAGTACCATGTTCATAATTTATACTTGTTTATCTATGACTATGATGGATTAAAAATTGTTCAAATGATAAAATTCTTATTGAAATCTAGCAGTAGTGATATCCGTTTTTATCGGGAAATACGGATTTTTTGCCAAAAATTAATCAGCACGTTTTCTTTGTAGCAATTGGGATCGAATGCTTTTTGAATCATTCAAATCGGTTGAGCTGTGCTTCCGAAAACGTCGACGAAATAATGTACACACACATTCATTTTTTTAATGTATGCCAAAATGTTCAGACATCTCTGAAACTTACCCTCTGTGGTAATAAGTTAAAAAATAGTTTTTGTCCTTATTATGATCTTGTACTGTTTATTATAAATATTTATATTTTCATAAATTTTTCACGACTTACAATATTGACCGTGGGTCAGTGGTTAGAGCTATGGTATCAGAATCAGAGTTTCTAGATTAAACGTTACCCTTGGTCAACCAGATGTCAAGCGGTTATGATCTCGATTTTTACTTGGAATTATGGATAGCAATATATTTCCAAGTCGAATTATGCATTACCCGCATACTACTATTTTTTCTTAAGAATGTTAATTTATGGGATTGTTTTGCTTATTTCTGTGAAAACTGTGAAAATGTCTATCTAGCTGCCGTGCGATCAGGCGTATTTTACATATAAGAAGCAAGGAAGAATCTTATGATAACTGCATGCAAGATTCTGTTATCATAACATTCTTCCTTGCTTGTTTATATGTGAAATACGCCTGAACGCATAGCAAATTGATAGAAAATTTCACAGTTTTCACTACCAATAAATAAGCATAAGATACCGTTGCTATGACAACGCTATATTATGATATAGGAACAGATTTTCATTTTAATATTTATCTTTAACGTTAGTGTTTGAAATTATCTAATGGCATTATTGGCAGATATTACAAAATTCTTAGTGTTACCTGATGATACTATGATTTTGTTTTTTTATACATGAATTCTGAATTAGCTTTCACAATTTCGAATTGGTAATGATTTTTTTTTCGACATTTTAAACTATTTAATTTTTTTTAGATAATCACGTTTTAATAATATCATCATAACACGATCCAGATTAATAGTATCAGCAGACAATTTGTTTAAAATGACGATATTTTAAAATAGTAGTATTTATTTATTAGCTTCCAGTTTCCACTAAAAATGAAAACTTCGGTTTCCGAACATTTTGGCATACTTTAGAAGAAATTGATGTATGTGTGTATGTATGTGCGGATACAATTATTCGTCCACGATTCCTGGTGCACGGATAACCGATTTGAATGATTTGATTCCTACTGATAGGGAGACGTGCTGTTTAGTTTTTGATAAAGGCAGGTTCAGCCGTTTCGTAGATGCAGAGAATAGGACATTGATTTTGAGAGAACGGAGCATCCCATTTGAATGATTCAAAAAACCATTCAACTTGTATTAACGTAATGAAGAATTGTTTACATTTTTTCAAAGGCAGGACCAGCGGTTTTGGAGATCCAGAAAATGCCATTTGGCGGTCGAAAATCAGATATTTTCGATAGTATGGATCAACTGACATGAATGAGTTTCAAAAAGTTTTGAGAAATTTCAAAATTTTCATGATGACCTGGACCACTAGTTTTTTCTACAAATTTTAATAACATGTTGTTACCTTACAAATTAATTCCATCAATGATTAAAATTTGTTGAACTATATATAGTAAGGCGGGCCAATTTGTTTAAAATGACGACATTTTAAAAATTTTAAATAATAGTATTTATTTATCTAATCAAGTTTTGACAGATAACCCAAAAATGGAATTGATGACTTTTTCGTAACGTCGTGATTAAATACTTTGATAAACATTTTTTATTGAATTTTACAAACACAGACACAGACACATACATACATACATATGTATATATATGTGTATATATGTACATATATATATATATACATATATATGTGTATATATCTAATTGTGTTTTATTTGCAATTTTGGCAAAATTTCAAATGGATTAGTCTGTCATGCTGACCGAAATATCTTAAGGTAATGACGTGTACCATTACCCACGTAATATATATATATATATATATATATATATATATATATATATATATATTAGTATATATATACACATATTAGTTTATATTAGTATATTATAATTTACGGGGATAATTATACCGAAACATTTCGTCTAAATTTCGGATCCGGCAGTGTCCTAGTGGCGGCGGTGTCGTTCGCGCGAATTTTTGGCAGAAAAATTATAAAGACAAAAATAATCATTGCTAACTTCAGTAGACATTTTGATTTCTTGAATGATTGTCCGTTTTATAAAATTTGTGATAAAATAAATATATAAATGAATGACTTAATTAGTAAAGTGTAGCAGTTTAAGGTACATAAATGAGTGAGTGAAGTTTAACCATTTTTTTTAAAAGAAAAGTGTGTTTTAAGATTGGAACAGTCTTGTATATTATTTATTTACAAGTGTAAAATGAGTAAATAATAAGTGCAATAATAATTTGTGTACATAATTAGCTTCAATTTTGATTTCTAGAAAAATTTAATGAAATCATTAATTTGAACAAAAATCATAACTGTTCGTTAAGGCAAATTGCTGGTACTTCCCGTACCAAAAGTTATTTTTTTTAAAAAAGGTTAAATTTTTTATTCAAAATAGGCGCATTTTTTATATATGAAAATGAACAGGTTTCAATTGTTATTTTGATATTTTTATTTAGTGAAATTTAAATACAAAACTAAAGTTTAATTATTGAGAACATTTTGATTTTTTTATCAATTTTGTAAAATTTATGCATATTGATAATAAATCAGATAAATACACGTTTAAATAACTAAAACTAAATACAGTTAATAAATTAAACTATTCATACTTATATTTATATATAATTTTGATTTTGTCAAGGAGTTTTCACATCATTGTTTGATAAAACTTTTTGATACAGACATTTTGATTTTCAAAATTTTATTTATAGTGTAAAATTTGTTAAATTTATAAACCAAATACAATTATAAATACTTAAAATTACATTTAATTATTATAGTGTGGTTGTCACTTTGTGATTTCTTAAAAATTGTGCAATTTATTTGAAATATTTATTAATTAAAGTAATCAATAATGAATAAATAAATCATTGTAATAATTTATGCACGTAATTTATTGCACTTTGAATTCCTAAGTGATATTTATTTTGATAATTTTATTTAAAATATAATAATAATAATTAATTGAAAACTTCATATCTTAAAGGAATTTTGTCGAATATTTTTTAATTAATCTAATTATTTGATTTGAGTTTAAATAATTAAAACTAGTTAAAGTATAACTATTAATATTATATTTTTTATGTGAAAATTAGCGATTCCAAAGGTTATTTAAAGGAGATTGAAAAAATGATTTATTATTCTGTGTACGAAATTTAAAATAGATAAATAAATGGAAGTGTTAATAATTGTGTAAATAATTATACATTGTGTGAAGATTAGTAATTTCGGACGCCAGATCAGACTGGTTTGTGATTTCTTGAGAAAGTGTCCATTTTAGTAAAACATAATGTATTTTATCAATTATTGTAAATAAAAAATACAAGTTATAATAAATTAAAGAAAATATTAAATAAATATAGGTATAAATATAAAAACTTTAAATAAAGATTGTGAATGTGATTTCTTTTGAAAAAAAAGAATTTATGGGGCAATTCTGCCATAACAGAGCTCATAAAAAGTGTTGTCATGGCAACGCTCTCTTATGCTTGTTCTTGGTAGTGAAAATTATGAAAATGTCTGTCTGTCTATTTGCTGTGCGGTCAATTAAACAATTTAAGAATGATCTAAAAAAATTAAATGTACAAAATAATGTGGTAATACTTAAATAAATAATTTTTTAATTGAAGTAAGTGTCTGTCTACATTTTTAGATATCTATGGAACCTGACTGCCCATTTTTGTGATGAGAAATCTAGCAAATAATAAATAAAACTATTGAAATTTATTTATAAGAAAAAACTATAATTAAACATAATTAAACAATTTAAGAATGATTTAAAAATATTAAATATACAAAACAATGTGTTAATACTGAAAGTTTAAAAAGTGTTAATTTTATGATATATTTAATTCAACAACAAAAAAATTATAAATCTTTTAAATAATTATAAGTGACTATCTATTAAAAATGCCTTCATCGTCCTCGTCTTCGTCGATAATAACCGACGACAATCGTTCGCCGTCGGCGCCGTTCCTAAGGAAGCCACCGATTAATCGGGGACGACGAAAGTATAAGGTGCGCTCCGACCCTCACAATCACCGGAACATCGTCAGAGTTCTGCCGGAAACTTACAGGAAATTACCGGAGGAGGACACGGAAAACGATAGAGATGGAGATAATGGAAGCGGTTCGTTTTTCGATAAAAATTGAGATTAAAATATCTTTTATTAATAATAATTATTATTATTAATTATTTTGATTAATTACTATTTGATTTGTGGAATTGTACCAATGGGGCAATGGCTAATTTTCATCTCTGTCTGTTATTTGAATATTTCGGTTACAGATGATACAATTTATTTCTTTTTTTTTTTTAACTCCCCGAAGGAAAAGTTTATGTTTTCATCAAAAAATCCGATTCGCTAATTTTATGTTTTCTCGACGTTTCAATCCATTCTGAATCGAATGAGACCAAATTTGGAAAAAGTATGTGTGTGTGTGTGTGTGCGTGTGTGTGAACAGTTGTTTTTGCCGTAAATCGACGTTTTCTCCAAAACGGCTGGACCGATTTCAAAATTTTAAAAGCTATTCGATGTATTTCGATGAGGACTATCGTTTCTTAATTTTGTGCGGCGATCGGCCGGGCCGTTTCTTTGTAAATTGCAGAAAAGTGAAAAATTTTTCGTCCACGTTTTAGCCCGCAATTCTGAATCGATTCTGAAAATTCAAAAACCATTCGATAGATATTGGTTGGGAATCGTGCTGATTAGTTTTTGGTAAAGATCGGCCTGGCCGTTTTCTTGTAATAAAGTTTTTTAAAAAAAAAATTCGACGATTTTTATGATCTTTTTTTGACGGTAGATACTATAGTCTTCTAGATCATACTAAAATATTAAGGCCCTACGACAACTGGTTTAATTTTGAAAATTCGTCAAAGTTTGCGAAAATTGGTATCGTTTTTTGGGCATTTGTCAAAATTAGAACTTTCATCGACGTTTGCTCAAAAACGCCTGAACCGATTTCAGAAATTTAAAAGCCATTTGATGTATTTCAATGAGGACTATCGTTTGTCAGTTCTGTGCGACGATCTGCCAAGCCGTTTCTTTGTAATTTGAAAAAAAGTGTTAAACTTTTCGTCCACATTTAAGCTCATCCTACCGAACCGATTTTAAAAAATCAAAAACTGTTCGAAAGATATTAGTTTGGAATGATACTGATTAGTTTTAGATGAAAATCTACCGAGCCGTTTTCTTGTAATTAATTGTTGAAAAAAAAATTGAAGCCGATTTTTATGGAACTTTTTTGGCGATATATATCATGGTCTTATAGAACTTACTGAAATATTACGGCCTTACGACAAGTAGTTTAATTTTAAAAATTCATCAAAGATTGAGAAAATGAGCAGTTTTTTTGACGTTAGCTAAAATTAAAATTTGACGATTTACTTGGTATAGCAATATAGTACTTGGTGTTAATAAACATACTAAACCATTACAATCGTACGGAAACTGGTTTAAATATAATAATTGTTGATTTTTGAAAAGTTGCTTTTTGAAAATTCTCCGAGTTAACGTGTTCGTTCGTTTTCAATTATGTGTAATAAATCCACTCATAAATTAATTTATTTTTTATTGATTAAGTCGATTATTTACACATATCGGGAAGTTTATGGAACTTGCCTCAAGGCTAAATACCAATACCAACTAGTTTATTATTATTGTGCAAATGGGGCAACGGCTTATTTTCATTTTCTTTTTAATTTCTGTCTGCTATTTACTATTATATGAATATTTCAATTACAGATGACATATTTTATATCAAATTAGTACGAATGGTTTTATTGAATGTATGATGTGTTTTTTTGTTTTTTTCCTGTGACATGCAAACTGTTGCATGTCTCCTTAATAATATATCCGCATTTGTTTTGTAAGCGCCCGCCCGTGTATGACCCATGACCTTACGTAACCCATTTTTGTTCGGTCCCGGACAAATATTATCAACGGCACAGGGTGACACAGAAAAATAAACAAATAAATATGTAGATGTATATATATATATATATATATATATATATACTAGCTGGCCCCGCAAACGTTGTTTTGCTAAGTAAGATATATTCTAAACAATATCTACAGAATCAATAATATTAATACTTTTGTGTATAAGGATGTGTTGTTTGAATGCTATATACAATGAGTTATTATAAAAACAATAAACCCCATTAGTTTGTCTATATTTTGTCGATACAATCAAACTGGAAGTTTTATACACTTTCTATAGAAAACATGGTATAATTCATTCAATCCAAGTCTTTTTTGGTCTTTCGACTTATTGATTACGTTTCAAGTTTTTCAGATTCTTTTTGGATTCTGGACTTTGTGTATAATTGTAAATAATACTACTAAGCTTATAGAAAAAATTCAAATTTCTGCGAGGAGAGATAAAAAATGAATTAAGTATTTCTTCTTTGACCTGCTTTTTGAAAAGTTTTAAGTAGCATTCGATAAATTAAAGTAAATTTAATAAAAAGTATATGTGTAGAGCAGGGCGAGGTCCAATTTGACTTTGAGCAAATATTAATTATAATAGAAATCAAACCGATTATATCACAACAAATAACACATTTCAAACGAACAATTATCTGGACTACGTTCAGTAAAACTGCCAGCTACTTTATTATTGTAGAAATGTGCTTTTTTGCTGTCTTTCAAAAATTTGTTATCTAGACCTTTTTACCCTATAGACGGGGTAACTTGGAACGGCCAGGTGGCAAACAGGTTTAATGTCTTATTTTAATTTTAAAGGTGTTTTACAAAATAATTACACTTTTAACTAATGCTAAATGCTAAATTACTAACGGAAGAAAATACTTTTATTATGGATTTTCAAAGATTACCGCATATCTCCCGATAGCAAAGTCATAAAAATCAAGGTTATAGCTGGCTCTTCATCTTTTTCCCTCTACTTTCAAATATTGTTGTTAAACAATGCTCAACTTTAGTGGTAGTAGTAGACTTTTTTAGCCCCGGACTTTCATATATTTCTATCTATTCTTCGATAAATTCTGGGAAATTATAACTGGAAAAATGTTATTCGACAAAATGTCCCTTTGATCGACACCAAATTAGGGTTTTGAATTTAAATAAAATAAATAAAAAATAATATAGCCTTGAAAAAGTTTTATAAATACCAATGATTATTTATAATATACAAATGAGATCTTTCAGAGCACCATGTTTGAGAAAAATATGATTTGCAAAAAAAAAGTGCTACAACGTCAAAAAGTGCATTTTCATATTAACATTTCAAAAAATTTGATATTTTGAATTTCTAGTAACACTTACGATCGGTTTATTACGTTTTTATATATAAATAAAACTACAAACAAAACTACTTACTACAATTTTATCATAATTAAATAATATTCACGTAAAACATCCTATTAAACGCAATGGAACATCATCTGTCAAAAACGTTTTGACATTTGACGTATTAGCCACCGTCCATTGTTTTCTTTAAATTACGCTTCTACAAATGTTTTCAAATTAAAAATATAAAGTTTCTACGCGATTTTGAAATAATATCTCACCTTTCCGACAACCTACTGATTAACACGAATTTTTCAAGACTAAAAGTGGCCAAATCGGTTTAGCCGTTTTCGAGTTTTAGCGGATCATTTGATCGACAGCTCCATTTTTATATATAAGAAGATATTGTATGTATATATTGTATGTTGATATCATAACACCCTGTGAGAGGTACCTCATGGGCGTTGTCAACCCCACCTTGCTATGACGTCATTGAACCCTGGGAAAACTATACACAGAACTCCGACTTATGCATACCTACACACATATATATATATATATATATATATATATATATATTATAGAATATAATAATAGAAGAAAGATTCTTAGTTGTCTCATATTTATTTCCAAGGCATTAAAAAAAACATGATATGTGAAAAATGAGTTGTTAGAAGTGAATGCTAAGTTTCAAAGATTTAAAAATGATAATTCAAATATTTTTTTCAAATATGTGCAAATAATATCCCCGGCGGCGAGGATGTTGCACGATGTGTTTCGTTTTTCCTGTCCTATTTTTTTTTCTGTAGAATTTCTTAAGAAGAAATTCTTATGTTCAAGAAATCTGTTATTATGATAAATATGTTTTAAATTTGCTCTATGAAATGTGGTGCCAATTGCTCAATAAAATAGTAACTTTATGACAACGTTTTGTCATAAAGTCAACAAATGAAACGTCGATGTTGTCTTAGCCATGTATTATTAACAACTATATTATACATAATAAAAAAAGAATAAAATTAAAAGCTCAAAATAGTGGGTCAAAAGCCCCCCTACCAAATTTAGGTTATTTGTAAAACCACACCGTTAGATGGCCACATAATTAATTATATTTTATCCAACGTTCTTTTAAGGGGCACAACTAGTGTAACCTCCTAAAAAAGAAATGTTTTTTGGGAATTTATATTAAAAAAACTACTTTATCAATCATTTCAAAATTTTAGGAATATATTTATACATGTTTTAAGAATACATAGTAAAATTTTTGAAGAAAAAAATTAAATATTTTTTAAGTTATCGTCGATCTCCAACGGCGCGACAAAAAAAAGGCCCTTCACTTCTGCAGTGATTCCGGCCTTCTACGTGGATGAAATTAAAAAAAAAATCTCATTAAAGTAGATAATTCATTCATTCAATATTGTCTGTAAAATGAACTACGATAAAGAAAAAAAATAAAAAATTGACAAAGCGACGGCATTTTTTTTTTAAAAAGTCGAATTTTACCCAAAATTTTGGTCGTTTTTGGACTGCCAAAATTCGATTTTTGATCCGATCAAAAAATCGATAGTTCATTTTACGGGGAACTATATATAGAACATGTAAAAAAATTTTGATAGTGATCGGATCATTTGTTTTTGAATAATCGCTGCAGCAAATTCGGAAAATGCTGTTTCGAGAAAAACGCGTTTAAAGATTAAATTATCCTTATACTATATACTATATAAATACTCTTTAAATGGCTGTGACTCAAAAACTATTTAAGATATCGATTTAAAATTTTGGTATGTTATTTTTAAAGGTATAACCTATCAAAATATGGAAAAATTGAAAATTTGATTTTTTGAAAATTTCACACTAGTTGTGCCCTTTAAGGCCTTATCTTCAGGTAATAAATACTTTCAAAAAATCCCCCACTCTTTCGCTGCATGGTAGTACCGTAATTTATTTATAAACTATGTTTAATAATGATTTTTAATTTGATTAATTACCATCCATATATTTATGATATTACATATTCTGTCTGAGTAATTATATTATTTTCGCCGGAATTCCTGGTGCTCGTCCTTGATAAGAGAGGCAGTACCACACGCGATTTATCCATCGCATCGCATCGTCCATTCATTATACATTTATTTGTCCGTGACATCAGGCGAGGACGTCGTAATCCGTCAGTGATTCATTATAATTCTTTAATTGCTGTTTCAGCAAATGCAAATGTGCATTTTCGAATTAATTACACATGTTTATGTTTCGAGTAAATAAACGTATGGATTCTGTTAAACAGCGCCTAAGGAAATATTGTTTTCACAATTTCACTCATCATGTGTTTGAAGAACTTCATGTAATTGAAATTAACATACATTCATTGACTGCTTGTATTTTTTTTTACTTTTTCGCTGGCGATATAATCTCATTCTTTGAGCAGCTGTAATATCTGTCTTGCCTTAAAAAATATTTTCCATTTTAATAACTTCAAAGATTTATAGAAATTACGAATAATATAGAGATAATTTCTAATCAATAAACTTACGTTTAGTACGCGGTACAAATGCTTAATTTGTTTTATTATTTTTAAGGAACTGGGTAAAATATTCTTCTGATTCAGGCATTTTTCATTAAATTAAGATTTGTACTACGATGTAACCTTAAATTCTAATGACATTCCGATCTCCTCGTTGATGTCTATTTACTCGTCATGACGACTAATCACAATCGATCCATATAGAAATGATTTCATCGAGAGCGAATGACGAACAGTTCGGGCGTAACGCTACTTCCGTTGCATTTTCACAAATTTACTCCCTAGTCGCGCTTAAAGAAGTTTTATTTTAACATTTTTTTTCTCATGTGGAAGTTTTATTTTAACATTTTTTTTCTCTATGTGGAAGTCGGACTTTTTTGGCATTGGTGGGAATTTGACACCATTGTTTCGCCTTTTTAAGATTTTAAGATTCTGACTGATTGTGACATAATGTGAACACTATTTACTACTTCACATACACACTAAAGTATTATTAAATACAGTAGAACACTGATTATCCGGATTACATATTATATATATGTACAATTCGAATTTTTGCATGATTAATGTAATGTAAGAAAATATATATGTATATACATCAGAAAGTTTCAAATTCTTAATAAACATTGATTTTTGTTGATATCTATGTAGTAATTGTTATTTTTGATAAATACACATTATTATTCTTCATACATTGGATTATTCGGATGCCTATCAACAACAATTAGTCCGTTTAACCGAAGTGTTACTGTATATATGGATTAACCATTGATTTGCTTGTTTTGGATCCAAAAAGTACAACCAGCCTTTGTATAGAGATAAATTATACAAGGGTGTTGGCACATAACGTAATTTCAAATCGCATAAGTTGATATTTTGTTATTACGAACTGATTGCTGATAATCCCATACTTTTTCTTTGGCAAGATTCTGTCCAGAACTTCTCGATCCAATATCTAAAGATCCTTCTGAAATCTTGTTTAACCATAATCGTTCACATATTAAGCACGTACTATCAAAATTGTCTTCAGTAAATTTTGTTCTAATGTAATTGTGAAGTTTCTTATGAGCTGGGAATATTGGTGTTGTAACAAGATATTTTACAAAAATGTATAGAAGTTCTTGATTCACCGAGATGCTGCCGAACTCTATTAAATACACTTGCACTTTATTTATATTTTTCGAAGGACCAGATATATTTAGATTGTGGCTATATCAAACCGATTAAAAGGTGATAAATAAATGTTTAATTGTTGAATATTTAAATGAAATACTATGATATTAAGAATTATAGATATGTTACTTAGTTGAAGTTTAAATTAGTACTGATGTTTGTTAGATGAGATTTTAAATAATACTAAATTATAAAGATTTTACAATTTTATATGATTTTTCTAGTTGGTTCGTTTTTGTGGGTTCAAGCGACATTCCATTACATTTTTGACCAATCAGGTATTAACCGGTGATTCAATGGTACGTGGAATTCTTAGAAAAATGGGTTAATGGTATGATTTTAATAGTTCTAAATTATATAATAAGGGATGAGGGTTTATTATTGCTATCCTGTATGTTGAAGGTGATAAAATATAATAATATTATCCCATTAGACCAGGGTTGAGTAAGGCGTTAACAATTGGACTTGTAGATTAATTCTTGCACTTTTGTCACCAATAGTAATAATTTTGTCTAGTTTTAATTGTGTTTTTGAATGCGTTATTATGCAATTTCAGAAAAAAAACAACAATCGATATTCACAAATTACCTACTAGTAGGATGAAAACCGTTTACATGAAGTTTTAAACTCTGCTGCGACTACTAGCACCTCTAGCGGCGTCGCAGTCAATTATTAACATGACCACGAAATATAGTTAAAGTGAATTATCTATGTTCTTACCCATTAAAAAATGAAATATGAGATTCACCGCAAAGTCCTAAGAAATTTAAATACTCGTTAAAATAAGACAATTCGTGTAAATAACGAATTTTACAATTATCAGGTCGTGTTAAATGAAAGTAAATATAAGTATATATACATCCATGTTTGTATTACAATAGATCATCTTTACATTTCCCATGTGCGGAGGGGCCCCCTTAGCCACTAACCCCTTGGTGGCTTTACTATATGATGAATGCACGAAGAAGGTTTTCGGTTTCAAGGCACGTCCGTGTCTTTTCTTGCTTGAGCATTGAGCATTGAGCATTCTTTGTTTGTGTCTCACACATGCTCAACAATTCAAATATGTATTGCAAACACAACAAATATAGAGGAGACCGGGATATAAATCAGAAATGTTCTTATTTTAATTTTTTTATTTTTTTTATTTACATTTGTGTCGTTCTAATATAACATTCAGTAATTTTGTGATGGCTTATTAAATAAAAGAAAAAGGTCGGAAGGTGACCCAGTGGTGATCCGATTCGATATTGGATATGTTTAACTTACAGATGTAATCCTGATGTGAAAAAATTTAAATAAAGTCTACGAGTAATTGTACATATTATAGGATTACTAAACGATATCAAAAATGAGCCCTTTTCTTCTGAGCCGTTCAATGGCATGACTTCTTATTAAATTTTTGGCCATGATGTTCGGGTGGTTCTGTATTCTATCCTTGTATCTCAGACTGAATTGAGAAATGTTTTTGAATGCATCAAATGGGTGCACTAAAACCGATTATAACCACCAAATGGGTAGCAAGGTGTTTTGTCAAAAATTACAAAATATCATGTAAGAGAAGGGAGGATCTAGTAAGGTATCATTTGTACTTATTTATTACTGGAATTTGGAAAAAATCTGAAATTTTACACTTTTTTCTAAGTTCTAAAAATACTCGTGTTGTTCCACCCGGGGCAGGAGGGGTCCAAAAATCCTAAAAATCGATCATGTGATTAAAGGACGACCCCAAAATTTAATTATAAAGAAAATGTGCAAAATTGAGATGATATATACATATAATATATTAAGAAATTAACAAATATATGTATTTTTGGAAAATGTTGATTATTTTCTATTTATAATGGCCATACGATCTTAAATAAAATGTCAAAAAATAAAAAAGAGAGATATCTCATAGGAGATAATCTCTTAAATGCATTTACACTTAGCAAATTGTCTTAAAAAATGTATATAATTTTGATTGGCAATAAAACTATGCAAAAAAATCTATTTATAAATTTTATGATCTTTAGTAGTAATAATAAACAATTAGAAATGTTTCTTATATGTTTATTGAAATTTGGATTCTATAAAAAAACTAGTGGTGTATGGCATCGTGCCTTAAGGCTAATTGCTGGAACGTCCCGTACCATAATTTAAATTTGCACAAGATCAGGACAGAAAAATATGATATTTTTTGAGAATTTTGCATTTTTTTCATTTTTGAAAATTTTGAATTTTTTTATCATTTTTGAAAATTTAAAAAAAAATAAATTCTAGTTTTAAAAATCACATGAAGTTTTTTGAATTATTTGAAAGTTTGTGAAACAACTAGATATCATTTTTGTTTTTTTTTTTTAGATTTTTTCATAATTTTTGAAAATTTTGAAAACATTCAATTTTTTTTAATAAATAGTTTTTAAAATTACATGAAGTTTTTTGAATTATTTGAAATTTGGGGAAACCTATATTTTTAGATAACTGAAATTTTTAGATTTTTTTTTGAATATATTAAAAATTTTAATTTTTTCTTAAAAGTTTGTGATACCCATTCATGTCGATTGATTCATACTGTCAAAAGAATCAATTATATCTTCTTTACGTCAATACAAGTAAAATGTTTTTTGAATTGATCAAATCGGACGCTCCGTTTTCTCAAAAACTTCTCTTCAAAAACTCACAATTTCCATTTTCTGCATTTTTTGCACCGTATCTCCGTAACGGCTAGACCTGCCTTTGCCAAAAACTAATCAGCATATCTCCCTATCAATAGGAATGGAATGTTTTCTGAACCATTCAAATCGGTTGATCCGTGCGCCTGAAAACGTGGACGAAAAATTGTAACCATACGCACACACATCAATTTTTACTGAGGTATGCCAAAATGTTCAGAAACCTTCGAAACGTAAAGATAGCCAAAAATTTTCATTTTGGATTTTTTTGCGATTACTATAACTTACCCTACGGGAAGTTAAAAATATTTTCGAAAAAAAAAATAAGATTTATATAACTCGTCAATGGAAATTAGTGTTATTCTTATGATCATTTCCGAGAACTTTTAAATGTAAAAAACTGGCTATTACGATTGTATCTAGTGTCCTCTAAATTTACATATGCTTACATATATATATATATATATATATATATATATGTATTAAAATTTCGTCGTCAGCGCGACTTTGATTTTAGATTTTACGATCATCAGTCTGTCATTCGTGTTCGCGTATGAAAGACACACATCTGTTTCGAAAATAAAATGTATCCCTTCATTACACTATATAAATAAAATAAAATAAAATAGTGTTAAATATATAAATACATATATATTTAAAATTTAATTTAAATAAATATTCAAAAGTGATTACTTGTGGTTATAAATAAATTTGTGACAAAAATGGCGTCTGATCCGTTAACAATTAAAACTAATGTTTTTAATAACCTTGGATGGTTCATGTGAATAAAGCTGATATTAATAACCATCTAATACGGATTTTGGCTAATAAATAAACATTTATAATTATCTCCATTTTCATATTTATTTTTTGTTTATTGGTTTTAAATGAGTGATTTTGAGTGAGTTTGAGTGTGCTAAATAAGTTTTGTTAAGTCAAGTAGTTAAGTTGTATACAGTTTCCTAAAAAAGGATATCCGAAACGTTGGACATAAAATTTGAAATAGACAAAAATTTAACAAAATAAAAACGTAAGTTTTTTCTTTTTGTTAATTCATTATTTACCAACTTGTTTTATCTGTAAATTATTATTTGACCTTGTAAAACTTTTCTCATGTTTTTTGTTCAACTTTTTTTCACCCTGGTCAACTTTCAAGGTTAACCCTTTCCACTCGAATTCCGCCGGCATAATATGTATTATTTCTGCAATTCGCGAGTGGAAAGGGTTAAGTTTTGTACAGGAATATTTCTCAGGAAAAAATTATAAACGGCTTTTATTAATAATTTCTCTAATAATTTATTCATTCTTACTCTGATTTTTTTTTATTAATTAATTTTTATTGGTTTCGTTTACTAAGACCAAATAGCCATACCTACAACATTAATTTTTACATGTTATACTATTATTTTATATGTATTATTTTTATTATATCATATACTATCTTCATATAGCATAAATCATACTACATATTTAATTTTCTTCACAACTGATTTCTTCATTCTTCTTTATATTCTAACCTTGCTTCTTCTTTTAACTGCTAATTCTATTCTATCTCACACCAACAATTCTAATTCTACTCAATTTTAATCCAGAAAATCAAAAGACAATTCTATGCCAGTACCAGGACTCGAACCGAGTATCCTTGGCTTGTTAGTCGGGCATGCTACTGACTGAGCTATTCTCTTCTTTTAACTTCTAATTCTATTCTATCTCAAATCAACAATTCGAATTCTACTTAAATTCAATCTCACGAATTAAATGACAACTTTACATCAGTGCCAGGACTCGAACCGAATATCCTGGCCTGCGAGTCGGTCATGCTACTAACTGAGCTATTCTCTTCTTTTAACTTCTAATTCTATTTTACCTCAAATCAACAATTCAAATTTTACTTACAATACAACAAAACATGACAATTCTATGTCAGTGCCATGACTCGAACCGAGTATCCCTGAGGCATGAGTCGGTCATGATACAGACTGAGCTATTTTCTTCTTTTAACTTCTAATTCTATTCTATCTCAAATCAAAAATTCAAATTCTATTTAAATTCAATCACACAAATTAAATGACAACTTTATATCAGTGCCAGGACTCGAACCGAGTGTCCCTGGCGTGCGAGTCGGGCATAATACTGACTGAGCTATTCCATTCGTCTTTTAACTTCTAATTCTATTCTATCTAAAATAAATCATTCAAATTCTACTCAATTTTAATCTCTCAAATCAAATGACGATTCTAATGTCTATGCCAGGACTGGAACCGAATATCCTTGGGGTATGAGTCGGTCATGCTACTGACTGAGCTATTCTCTTCTTTCAACTTCTAATTCTATTCTATCTCAAATCAACCATTCAAATTCTACTTAAATTCGATCCAACAAATCAAATGACAATTCTAATGTCAGTGCCAGGACTCGAACTATTCCCGTCACGATTTTTTAAAAATTTGTTTTCAATTTCGTAACAATAAATGATGAAATAGATTTTCGATTCGAATTTATTCTGTTTGTCAAATAAAATAAATATTTGCTGATTAGAAATAATCAATGAATAAATAAATGCATATGTGTATATATGTATATATATATATATATATATAATATATATATATATATGTTTGTATGTATATATATTATGTTTTTGTATATAAAATCGTTAATACAAAGTTCAGTTGTGATAATCTGCAAATAGTCATTGAGACAACATCACTGGAATTATTATTGTTTAGATAATGATAACTTTTTTATACTAATTCTATTTTCATTAATTAATTACTACACTTAATTATATAAAAAAACATCAAATAACTAATTTTTATTTTAAATCGCCAACTATTTTGGTTAATAATTATTGTAATGTATATATAATATTTTTATTATTAGTTATGTTCATTTAAAAGTTTTAATAAATGCTTATAAGAAATTTTAATAACTTATGAAAAATATTTTTATTAAAAAAATAAAACTGATTAAATCTAATTAAACTTGACTAGACTGAAGACTAAAATATAATTAAACTAGAATTTATTTAAAAATAACATTTATTCCAACCTTTATTTTACTGACTAATATTTAATTAAAATTTATATATATTTTTTTAAATATATAATTTTATTGACCTTCTAATCGACATTACATTAACCCATTTACTCATACATAATCATACATAATTAATTAAACTGATTACATATGTCTTTATTTTATTTATTTATTATTTTATTATTTTTAAATTTCTTATTTGATCTAATAAATTTTTCTTATTAGATCTAATAAATGTTTTATTGTATGTTTTATATTACTAAAATATTTTATCATTTGGTTAATTTTAATAATACATATAATTTTGTTCCAAAAAAATTTAAATGCAAAATTCTTGGAAAAACAGTATTTTTTTAAACAAAATAAACAAATTCATTAGATTTTAAAAGCTGTTTAAATATTCTCATTAGAATACTTATTTTAATAATATTATATATAAATATGCTAATTCCAAAGTCAATGAAAATGTTTTTTTCTAATGAAAGAAACATTTCAAGGCATTACTCAAGTATTTGTTTTATTAATCATAATTTATTTAGAGTTAGACTAAAAAGGCATTTCAAAATGTGAATTATTAATATTTTACAGATATTTTTAAATTTTGCATTTTATTTGTTGATAATTTGCAAATTACTTTCATTTCTGCATATTTTTTTAAATTGGATTATGTGGGTAGGGTCCACATTTGCGATGTTAAAATGTGGGTAAACTAAAAAAATTGTGAATATTTTTGATTTTATATATGTATTTGAAATTCAAATGATTAAGTTATAAAAAAAACTTCAATATATTTAAATATGAAAATTTCCGAACTTTATTATACGTGATAAAATTAAATTGAAAACTTTCAGAAGTAAAAATGTGTGAAAAATTTGAAACTGCATCTAGTTTTAAATATAGAATTTTTCATTCTTCTCTCTCAAGTCTTAACTTCTTCATTACAAATCTTGCTTTTTCTTCTGACTTCTAATTTTATTCTAATCCAAATTGAATGACAATTTTATGTCAGTGTCAGGACTCGAACCGAGTATCCCCACCTTAGTCGAGTATGCTACTGATTGAGCAATATATCATCCACCTTATTAAATTAATTTATTAGTTATTGTGCCATTTTTTTGTAATTCATATTTGGACAACCTAATATTACTGTTATTATTACATTTTTTTTCAATTAATGTTTATTTTGATGTAATATAAAATATAATATATTGTTACCTATTAATATTTTTTTAATCAATTTATTTTGATGTGTGTTTTCAATAAAAATAAAGATGACTTAATAATAAAATTACAAACGCGTGACGGTCAAATGGTCAAATGTCAGATGACGGAATTTTTACTGGTCTGAAATCAATGACAGAAAAAAATTATGTATATACTAGATGACCCGACACACGTTGTCCTGTACCCAAGTCTACAATTCAAAAGATCCAAATTTTTTAATATCCTATCTTATAGTTTTTAATATCCCATTTGATGTCCTGCCTTTGTGATTCATTTATGGTCTTATCAAAAGCAGTATAAGAAATTCAGAATTAAATAATATAGTATCTGCGGTAAAAAGAACAATATCACACTTGATTTTACCACACAACATAATTGCTTCAATAATTCAGTCTAAGTAGTTCGTTTTTGGCAATTATAATTTCTAAAGTACATTTTTTAACTAATAATTTAATGAACATTATTGTTTATGTTCAAATCTTAGGCGAATTAATTTGTAAAACCTAGTTCTAATGGCATTATTCAATCTAAGATCAACTTGCTAAATATTCCATCATATCCAATGCCAAACAAATGGATTTTTGGCACATGAAACAAAATTCTAAATCATTTTTTAATAAGTAGAAATATTTTTTTGTATTGTTAAATAATTTAGTAAAGTAAACCAAAATGGGACATGCATAAGGTTAAAAAAATAATGTAAATGCAATTTTGGATTTGTTGCGTCATTTATTAAACTGAATTATATAATTTCATCTGCCAAACATACACTGTTGGCTGTATCTTATATTATTTTAATTTCTGGCACATCTCGGCTGCTATTCGGCAATAATAATGTAGATATTATATTTGTCTTGTATATTACATTCTAATATTATCTAGGCTCATAATTTCAGCTAAATTAAAATTTCAAGTGAATTGACATTTCTAGCGGATGACAATTCAAGTATTTTCAATGTCAAACAATGATAAGTGGTTTTTTGTAATTTTTGTCATTTATTCCTACAAAATCACTATAGTTTTATCGTTCATTAAATCTTAAAAATTTCCTTTGACAAACTCTGGAAATAATTATCAAAATCCGAATAACCGTTTAGGAGAAGTATCAAATCATACATCAGTACAGAAGAATTTTATATATAAGATAAGATATTATTTAAATAATTTATTTACACTCTTAGTTTGTTTAAATAATTCACTAAAAATATTTTTACTATTAACTAAATTAAGACCTACTTAGACCTATATGTACCATTTTCTCAAAATGTTGTGTTGTCTATGAAATTATTACTTGAATTTACAATTTTCAATAAAATTGAAAAAAAAAACATTTTGAAAAAAAAACGAAGATCTTAATCATTTTTAAAAAATCTGATAGGTACTTTATATATACAATATATCAGCTCCAGCAATTTACTTTAGGTTATACACCACTAGTTCCAATTAGCATTACCAATTAACACGACTGTTGATGAGTCAATTATGTTATTATTATTCTTGTAGTATTATTTAAATAACTCATCAACAATATTCCACTAATTGACATCGTACTCAATAATAATTAGTCAATTACTCAAATTACACAGAAATCGCACTCGGCCATTCCTCTACCGCGAATTACGCCAACGAATGATTCACAAAGTTTGAGGAAATAGTTATCTGTGTTATCACAAAAATTAAATGAATTTCATTAAAAATAACTGAGAAATACAAAAATAATTATATATGATCAACATTATTTAAATGTAGTATTTAATTATGATAATTATTAAAAAAAAGTGAAGAAAAATGTATTGAATGACATGTTTTCTCATAAGGCAATACTACTAGTATTGCCCTATGAGGAGGAATTTCGTTTATTGAATTGCATTAAAACTATAGTTTTATATTTATAGGTGTATATTTATATATCTTATATATAAAATTCTTCTGTACGGGTGTATGATTTGAAACTGCTCCTAAACGGTTATTCGGATTTTGATAAATCTTTCTAGAGTTTGTCAAAGAAAATTTTTTAAATTTAATGAACGATAAAACTATAGTAATATTGTAGAAATTAATGGCAAAAATTACAAAAAGACACTTATTATTGTTTGACTTTGAAAATATTTGAACTGTCGTCTGCTAGAAATGTCGATT
>NW_020539726.1:40928648-40957396 GCF_003426905.1 Ctenocephalides felis | reverse complement strand
TGTATTGACGTAATTAGGAATTGATTGAATTGAATAATGCAAAGGCACGGTCCAGTGATTTTGGAAATCCAGAAATAAAATTTAAAAAATGCCATTTGGCGGTCGAAAATGATCATTAGACATATCCACATCAAATCTAATTTTCTTCTCTGAGCTTCTAAAACGATATGGTAAGTTCTAGCAATTTTCCTTAAGGCACGATGCCATACACCACTAGTTAAAGCCTATTTTTACTCCTAAAATTTCACTCATCTAAACTCGGAACTTCCCGTTCCGTAATGAAATATTTGAAGATATTAAATGTTTCCAAATATATTATATAAATATTGCAATTTTCATTATTCGTATTTATAGTCAAAATAAAAGAGCTTATGACGTTTATATATGTTTACATGAAGTAAATAAACAAAACTTAATACAGCAGGGTTAGAATTAAAGGATCTTATCTCATATTTATAAGAATTATATAAACTGAAGTGCAAAGTTGAAATTATTTATTTCAAGTGTATAAATGAGCTTCAGAATTTTAGCTAGAATTAGAATTAAAATCCGAATTATTTTCGATATTCAAAAAAATTGTTTTTTGAAAATTAAAAAAAAACAAAAGCAATCGTTTCGTCAACACAAGCATAAAGCTTTTTGAATCGTTTTTTTTTTTAATTTTTTGAATATTTAGTTCTATATCTCCGAAAGACCTGCCTTTACCAAAAACTCAGCACATCTCCCTATCAATAGGAATCGAATGTTTTTTTCACCATTCAAATCGATTGATCCGTGCGCCCGAAATCGTCGACGAAACATTGTCTCCGCACACACACACACAAATAATTTTTTCTGAGATATGCCAAAATGCTCAGAAACCACCGAAACGTGAAGATATGCAAAAATTTTCATTTTCACTTTTTGGCCCATTAGTATAACCTTTACCTTACGGAGAGTTGAAAAGAATTCAAAAAACTTCAGTTCTCAAAAAATATCATTATTTTCAGAAAAGACAATTTTTTAACTGTTTTCAAAATTTTCAAAAATGTTCAAAAAAATTCAAAATTCTCAAAAAATCTAATTTTTCGTCTCTATGCTTCTAAAAATTAAAAATTCTCAAAAAAAATTAATTTTTCTTCTCTGAATTTGTAAAAGTTCAAAATTCTCAAAAAAATCTAATTTTTCTTCTACAAGCTTCTAAAAGATCAAAATTCTTAAAAAAAATCTAATTTTTCTTCTCTGAGCTTCTTAAAAATTCAAAATTCTCAAAAAATCTAATCTTACTTCTCTGAATTTATAAAAGTTCAACATTCTAAAAAAAATCTAATTTTTCTTCTCTGAGCTTCTAAAAATTTTAAATTCCTAAAAAAATCTCATTTTGCTTCTCTGAGCTTCTAAAAATTTAAAATTCTCAAAAAATCTAATTTATCTTCTCTGAGCTTCTAAAAGTTCAAAATTCTTAAAAAAATCTATTTTTTTTTCTCTGAGATTCTTAAAAATTCAAAATTCTCAAAAAATCTAATTTTACTTCTCTGAGCTTCTAAAAATTCAAAATTCTCAAAAAATCTAATTTTACTTCTCTGAATTTCTAAAAGTTCAAAATTCTAAAATTTTCTAAAAATTCTAAAAAGTTCAAAATTCTAGAAGGCAAATTGCTGGAACTTACCATCATAAGCTCAGAGAAAGAAAAATTAGATTTTTTTGAGAATTCTGAATTTTAGAAGCTCAGAGAAAAAAATTAGATTTTTTGAGAATTTTGAATTTTTAGAAGCTCAGAGAAGAAAAATTAGATTTTTAATTCTAAAAATTCTAAAAAGTTCAAATTCTAAAAGGCAAATTGCTGGAACTTACCATCATAAGCTCAGAGAAGAAAAATTAGATTTTTGAGAATTCTGAATTTTTAGAAGCTCAGAGAAGAAAAATTAGATTTTTGAGAATTTTGAATTTTTAGAAGCTCAGAGAAGAAAAATTAGATTTTTAATTCTAAAAATTCTAAAAAGTTCAAAATTCTAAAAGGCAAATTGCTGGAACTTACCATCATAAGCTCAGAGAAGAAAAATTAGATTTTTTTGAGAATTCTGAATTTTTAGAAGCTCAGAGAAGAAAATTAGATTTTTTGAGAATTTTGAATTTTTAGAAGCTCAGAGAAGAAAATTAGATTTTTAATTCTAAAAATTCTAAAAAGTTCAAAATTCTAGAAGGCAAATTGCTGGAACTTACCGTCATAAGCTCAGAGAAGAAAATTAGATTTTTTGAGAATTTTGAATTTTTAGAAGCTCAGAGAAGAAAAATTAGATTTTTTTAAGAATTTTGAATTTTTAGAAGCTCAGAGAAGCAAAATGAAATTTTTTTAGAATTTAAAATTTTTAGAAGCACAGAGAAGAAAAATTAGATTTCTCTGAGCTTATGATGGTAAGTTCCAACAATTTGCCTTAAGACCACGCCCACACACCACTAGTTAAAGCCTATTGTTACTCCAAAAATTTCACTCATCCTTTTAATAAAAAAAAAGATTCTCTTCTCTACTTACATGTAAGGTATGCAAGGCGGCTGACTTTCTGCCAAAGCCTGCCTGTAAGCCCTAAAGCTGGACCTCGAGTCAATCAGAGCACAGAATTCCTTCAGCATTTCCGTTGTCTGTTTGGGCCACTCCAGCCTGGTTATAGGCGCCGAATCCAGAGCACTCAGCAAAGCCAGATAGGAATTAAAATTATTCATTTTTCTAAGATGTTTCATGATTTTCAAAAACTTCACCACGTAACGTTCACGGTCTCTGGCCTCTGGTTTGTCCAGTATACGTGATCGAGCCCTGGTAAAGGATAGATTAAAAAACGATAAAGGATAGATTGAAATCTTGGTTTAATTATTTATTTATTTATTTATTTATTTATTTTAAATATATAGCCCACAGATTTCTACCAAGAGGACTCAAAAATGCAATTATTTTACATAATGAATAACAATTAAAATATATACAAAATTACAATATATAGTTATTAACATAAAATGTTTAACATTAAATTACATATAATGCAGAATGTAACAATAATATTTATAAACAGAATAAGATAAAATAATGAGATATTTGAAAAGAAAATAAAAAGTTTAACTTGTGCAGATGGAGATTATTTGATTAGGTGAAGTGTTGTGAATATTTATTTCATTATTAATTAAGTTAAAGTTACAGGACATAAGTAAAATAGGCGAATTTAAGAAAGAATTAGATTTAGGGGTAGGATAATTGAAAAATAATTGTGAACATTAAAGGATAGTTGATTAAAAATAAGAGGACAGTCTATAGAATTATTGCAAAGTTTAAATAAGAACATTATTGTACAGATAAATCGACGTGAGGCAAGAGAAGACATACCAAATTCTTTTAGTAAAGTGTTGTGGTCAAAGCCACGTTCAGGGTAAATTTTATATGTTTTATAATAAAGGTATTTCAGAAATTTTCGCTGAACCTTCTCTATCGCATCAGAGTTGTTGATTTGATGAGGATACCAAATAATCGAACCGTATTCTAATTTTGAACGTACAATAGAATAGTACATGCAAAGAAATGCATTGGTAGATCTAAATTGTTTACAATTTCTCAGTATCAAACCTAAATATTTATGTGCCTATCAACCCTAAAGTTTTTGGTAAAGATCAGCCAATGTCTTTGTAATGAATTATTAAACTTTTCTTCTATAATTTGGTAGTAGAGATCATTATTTAAAACGAATATCAAAATTTATTATAGGTTCACGAAAATTGGTACAATTTAAAAAAATATAGCCTTCAATATTGAAAATTAAATATCTTTTTGATGATGTGGAAGGGAAAGTTCATGCAACTTAACTTTAGGCAAAATACCTCCAATTTCTCAGTATCAAACCTAAAGATTTATGTGCTCTATTACAAATATAAGTTATATGATCCGTGAAAAACAAACCAGAATCAAAAAGAACTCCTAAATCTGAAATTTTATTACATCTATCAATGCTGGTGTTAGAAATTTTATAATCAAAAAGTATTGGAACGCGCTTATGTGAAAAACTAAGAATCTTGCACTTTGATATATTTAAATGTAATTTGTTATAGACACACCAAGAGTGGAAAGAATCAAGTTGAGACTGTAATAATAAGCAGACATCAATAGAATTTATTTTGAAATATAGTTTGAGATCATCTGCAAATAATAAATGTGGGCAGCTAATAATATCAGACATGTCATTAATAAAAATAATAAATAGTAGCGGACCAAGAATGGATCCCTGAGGAACACCTGAACTGATATTTTCAATATTGTTCAAGAATCTATTAAGATAAACAAACTGTTTACGATTATGAAGATAACTCTTGCAAAAATAAATAAGTGAAGAATTAAGACCAATCTTAGATAATTTAGTAAGAAGAATGTTATGATCAATTTTGTCAAAAACTTTACTGAAGTCAGTGTAAATCACATCAACTTGTCCATTAGTGTCAAGATTCTCAGCTATATATTGTTTAATACAGATTAAATTTGTTATCGTAGAATGGGCAGGCATGAATCCATGTATTAATTATAAATCTTTTTACTTACCAGTAAGACATTTTATTAAAATGCTCCGTGAATCTGGTTAAATTGGGACTTCTCTCCTCGCACTGTTCTCGTGCCCACAAGAGTACTTCTGGTATTTCTATTTTGGTGTACAATTCAGCATCCAACAAGGTCATCTGTTCTGCAAGGTGCTCCGATTTGAAATCTGTCAGAGATGCTTGACTAGTGAACACAGATTGGGCGCTCAAAGTCGTATAAGGAGTCTAAAAAAAGAAACAGAAATGTTATTTGAAATTACAATATTTTTTTTTTAACTTCCCATAGGGTAAGTTATAGTAATCGTAACAAAATCGACTAATGGGGTGCATCACATTGTGTCTTAAGGCAAATTGCTGGAACTTCCCGTACCGTGATTAATACTCGAGGAATAAAAATAATCAATAATTATTTTAAATAATTTCAAATGGAGTATTTATTATAAATACATTCTGCAAATTTATAAGTGCTTATTATATTGGGTGACGAGCGTATTCTACAAACAACTTATGTGCCTCAAATTACATTTTTTTTTAAATTTGATTTTTTTGTAATAATTTAGAAATTTTCAAAATTTTGAATTTTTTTTTAAATCGTATAGTATTTGAAAATATTACAAAAATATAATCGTAAAAACTTTGTTAAAAAAACAAAGTGTATAGTCTTTGAAAAATCAAAATTTATTTTTATTTTTTAAGAATTTCAAAATAATCTCAAGATTTTTTGTAAGAAATCGATTTTTTTTTAAATTTTGATGTTTTTTGAAATTTTTAAAAATTAGATTTTCTTGGCAATGACAAAAAACTTCGAAAATTTTAACTTTTTTGAATTTTAAATATTTTTGAAAGTTTTGATTTTTTATATTATTTAGATTGTTGTAAAATCATTTTTTGCACACCGTCTACTCAAGCAAAATATTTTTTGAATTAATCTAATCGGATGATCCGTTTTCACAAAAACTGCTTTTTTAAAAATTTACACAAAATGTATACTTATTGTTAAAATCTCTATAAAATATCTGATAATTAGATGTGCATATGTCTAACGATCATTTTTGACCTCAAAATGACATTTTTTTTACTTTTTTTACTGAATCTCCGAAACTGCTAGACCTGCCTTCCCAAAAATTCAATCAGTTTTTTATTTCGTCAATACAAATAAAATGTTTTTTGAATTATTCAAATCGGACGTTCCATTCTCTCAAAAACTGAATTAATATTTTTGGCTCATTTTGCCCCGTATTTTCAAAACTGATAGACCTACCTTCGTCAAAACTAATCAGCATGTCTCCTTTTCAATACGAATCGAATGGTTTTTGAATTATTCAAATCGATTGATTCGTGTTTCCGAAATCGTCGATGAAAATTTGTATCCGCACACACACACAAATACATCAATTTTTTCTAAAATATGCCAAAATGTTCAGAAACCCCTGAAACCCTAAAGATAAATAAACGATTCATGTAGCTTTTACTCTACGGGAAGTTAAACTTGAAAATTTTTTATATATCTATAAGTTTCAGAGGTTTCTGAACATTTTGGCATACCCTAGAAGAAATGGCTGTGTGTATGTATGTGCGTGTGTGTGTTTTGTGCGCGGATACAAATTTTTGTCGACGATTTCGTGAACACGGATCAACCGATTTGAATAATTCAAAAAACATTAGATTCCTACTAAACATTAAATGCAGCGCGATTGCTTAAAGCAAATTCCAAAAAATCTGATTTTTCAAAAAAGGCATTTTTTTAAATTTCAAAATTTCTCAAAAATCTAATTTTTTTAAATGTTTTGCAATGTTTTTTTTTTTAAATTTAGTTTTCGGTACGGGAAGTTCCAGCAATTTGCCTTAAGGCACGAGACTAGTTTATAATTAAATAATATACCTGCAAATTTTGTTTGAGTTCATATTTTTCTATCAACTTCGACCTGAGAACTTTGGCCATCGTAAGATGCCCCGATGCAATCAACTGGTAACAGAATTCTCGCAGGGGCTCCAGTGTTGAATCAAGATCTCCAGGACTAAATAAAAATGTATAATTAAAATGATGTAAAAATTATTATTTTATTATTACTCTTACGTTAATTCGCTGACAATTCTGACAAGCATCGAAAAGGCCTCTTTGGCTGCTCGCTGTCTAGCAGTATCAGGTTGACACACCAGCCTCTGATGTCTGTAGCACAATTTTTGCACGAGCGCTTGTGGTGTTATGAAGGTACGATACGTTGTGAGGAATGCTTCCTGGTATAACAATTCTGAAAAAAAAATACATGGATTCAAATAAACTATCACTTAATCTTATATATAAAAATAAATCGCAAAATGTGTTGGTAAGCGCATAACTCAACAAGGCCTGGACCAATTTGGCCAATTCTTTTTTTAAAATGTTTGTTGAAGTCCAAAGATGGTTCTTACGGCGAGAAAATTTCGAATAATTGCCGGAAAAACCCTAAAAACAGCCCGTTCCTTTTTCACATACAAACGTTTTCTAACTAAAACGTAGAATCAATTTGCAATTTATTGCTATTATATAAAGTTCATATTAAATTACAAGCACTCACCGTATACTCCTTCTAAACGATTATTCGGATTTTGATAAATCTTTCTGAAGTTGTTAAGGAAATTTTCTAGGATGTATGTGATTATAAAGTACTGGGATGCATGTGCAATATTGCAGAAATAAATAGAAAAAAATGCAAAAAACGATATGTCATTGTTTGCATTGAGAACAAATGAAAACTATCATCTGCCAAAAATTTCAATTTACTTATGAACCTAGACAATGTTAGAATATGTATAATAAATTTATGACCATGAATAAGAAAAATTAAATGTCTACATTATTATTGCTAAAAAACAGCTGAGATGTGCCAGAAAATAAAATAATATAAAATACAGTATATGTATGGCAGATTGAATTATACACATATGAACAGATCAATTCACTTAAAATATGAAATTAAGTATTAATCAGGGCCGGTCCTACTTTTAATGCGATGCATGCGAAAAATACGAGCGCACGCATTAGGGGGCGCCAACACAAGATTCGGATATTGAATTTTCAATATAGTTTTTTTTTTTTCAATATATAATTTCTTTACATCCTTTACTAATCTTTCCACAATATTTTTAAAATACGTTAAAAATTTCACTTTATAACAACAAATTGGAAAGTAAAGATGAATACATTCAATTCGGCCCTCACGATATCGATTAGGGGAAGTTTAAGATGCAATTTTGGATATCTTAAATAATAAAAAATTAAATTAATTTAATCCAACATAAAGTATCAGTTTAATGTTATAGTTATGGTTATGTTATACCGTTTAACAGACTTCAAGTTCCAATATAGTGTATTTAACATCGCTCAAATTATAAATGTATATGCATTTTAGCGTGAAGAGTAATTTAAAAAACAATAATTATTATTTTTAGGTAAACGGTAAATATTAGTATATTATATTAAAAAATTGTAGACATGGGTACAGGACAACGTCTGTCATCTAGTTTTTCAATAAACTTTAAAGATAATAGACAATATTTTTATTTTCGACTTACCACCTTTGTCTTCTGCAGCAGCATGCGATAAAGAGCATAAAATTTAAATTTGCAAACAAATAAATATTTATTATTATTATGAATAGTTGTTTTACCGTTCTTAGCTTTAGTGGCCAGCACTATCAATGCATCAGGATGTCCTCCTCGTATATCAGGACCTTCTTCGTCTTCCTTCTTGAGCAAAATCCAATTCGAGACATCCAATTCGTCCAAAGGATTCACTATAGGCTCCTGCGGTATTATTTGCTGATTTTGGCAAGGGACATCATCTGGTATTATTAGATCGCTGTCGGAATTGCGGAGAAACACGGAATCCCTGAAAAAAATTGTATAATCAGAAATAAGAAATAAATAAATAAATAATCAGGATTTGAACAGCTTTATAACATGGTGTATAATTTTTTGAAGTAAAACTTTTTTAGGCGCGACTAGGGAGTAAATCTGTGAAAATGCAACGGAAGTTGCGTTACGCCCGAACTGTACCACATTCGCTCTCGATGAAATCATTTCAATACGGGTCGATTGTGATTAGTCGTCGTGTCGAGTGAATAGAGATCTTTCGTTGTATGCGTACCGGCGTACATCAACGAGGAGATCGGAATATCGTTAGTTTTTAAGGTCCATAAGTAGTACAAATCTTGATTTAATAAAAAATGCCTGAATCAAAAGAATATTTTACCCTGTTCCTTAAAAATAATAAAACAAATTAAACATTTGTGCCGTGTACTAAACGTAAGTTTATTGATTAGAAATTATTTCTATATTATTCGTAGTTTCTCTAAATCTTTGAAGTTATTAAAATGGAAAATATTTTTTAAGCAAGACAGATATTACAGTTGTTCAAAGAATGAGATTATATCGCCAGCGAAAAAGTAAAAAAAAATACAAGTAGTCAATGAATGTATGTTAATTTTAATTACATGAAGTTCTTCAAACACATTTCTTACATGATGAGTGTAGTTGAGGAAACAGTATTTGTTTAGGCGTTGTTTAACATAATCCGATCAAATATTATAGAATTTATTAATCAACAATTACTTCATTTCTCTAATGAAGGTTCAAGTCCTAGTTGCTAATTACTAGGGTTTGTCGGTTTTCAAAAACCGGTTTTAAAAACTGGTTGTTTGGCAAAAATTATAGAATTCGAAAACCGTTTTTTTAGTGAAAAAGTCGGTTTTCACTGTATAAATGGAAAATGGCAAATATAGCCAAATATAAAAGATAGATGAAAGCGTTTTGATTCTTGAAATCATATCTGTTCAATAGCATTTGATATCTTATCACTCTGCAATGGTTCCCATAAGGGTTTCGTATATATTAATTTAGATTATTATATCAGTGTATTGTATATATTAATTTAAATCAGCGTGACTTCTTCTTGAAGAAGTAACTTCCTCTACCCCAAAAAAGAGTTTTAAACGCTAGAAATCACAAATTAAAGAACAAAAAAACTTAGAATTATTATATGAGGCTTTAAAAACAATTAGGCATAATTGAGTCGCAAGTATGAGAGTATTTTCTATTTTAGGAAATTTTATGAGTAAACAAAGGACATGTCTAAGCAGCAATTCGATAGACGTTCTCAGTTTTTTTAAAACATATTTTATTAAACAAAAAAACAATTAGAATGTTTAAAATTAATCAATTAAAATTGTTCGGAACAGACAATACCCGAGCTTAGCTTAATTGTTTTTAAAACTAAAATTGATATTAACAAGTATGTATCAACATGTATCTATTTTTTTTTAATTTAATGAATTTTTCTATTTAAAAATGTATTATTTTTATTTATTCGAAAACTTTCCTTTTCCTATCATAAAAATATTTTCATTCTTATATGTGAAAATGATGCATGAATAACGAATAATTATTTTCATTAATCAGGAGAAACTACAATTTTTAGTTCTACTAATTGAAATTAAAATAATTTTGTTTACTATCTATAAAATTAAACAATAAATAAATTCAGTCAAATACTGCTCTAAATTACACTAAAATTGCGGATAAATAACGAAATATTCGAGCAAAAATTTATTTTCTATATAAAATTCGAAAACAAGTTAAAACCGGTTTTTTAGTAAATTGAAATTCGAAAACCGGTTTTCTGAAATGTCGGTTTTTGTATAAACTCTACTAATTACAATGACAAACCGATTATGTCATATTCGAAGTATGACTTTAATTACATTATTGTTTTTAAATATTATACATATTTTTAATGGTATTATAAATATGTAATTTATAATTTAAAATGTGCATCGCGATTGTTACCATATTACTAATAAACATTTTTCAAAATTGTGATATGATGTATTTATTTTCAACTTAAACGCCAACTCGTACAATAGCAAAAAAGTTTTACTTCAATCTCGTGTGAACCTTACGCGCACTCTTTTTTTATTATTATTCTTTTCTTACCTATCGCTCTCTGGCATATCAGACGCATCCGAGTACCTCTGCTCCTGCTGTCCATAAATCGACCTCTCCAACTCGTTCTGTTGCTGCAGCAGGCTCTGCTTAACAGTTGGGCTCGCAGGGTGCACAGAATCCGCAGAGCAGGTACTGCTGGCTTTCGACCGTCTCTTTGGAGGCAGCGCAGGAGGAGTGACAGACGTAGTTTGACTAGAATTACTAGTGGTGCTGGTGTTGGAGGCTTTCGGCGAAGGCGGTGCTAGATTCGTCGAACTCTGCGGCGAAATAGAACTTATTGAGTTTTTGGGCGTGGAGCAGGTCGATATCTCGATTTCTGTTGCTGCAGGAAGCGTTGAAAGGTGACGGGACGGCGGCGGTTGACTGTGCCGATAAGGTGATAAACTAGAACAAAAATGATAAGTGAAACTTCTGAACCATTATATAAGTGTCTTTTATTTATTTATTTATTTATTGAAGTAAAACTTCTTTAGGCGCGACATGGGTGTAAATCCGTACAAATGCAACGGAAATTGTTACGCCAAGCTGAAGTGAGAGTCATTCGCTCTCGATGATATGATTTCTATATGGGTCGATTTTTATTATCTTAAACAAACGTAAACAAAATTGAAATTCACAAGTACAAATATAAAAAAAATTATATACAACTACAACTATATTCAACTAAACAATAAAAACAATAAAATGAAACAATAAGTTTATTTTTTAAGCAATAATTTAACAAAAGTATATCTAATTTAATTAATTCATTATCACTATCGAGTATATTGAGTACTTTTCACCAAAAACAAACTTATGAGTAAAAAAGACCAAAAACTCATATAAAGATCATATTACATTATTATAATAAACTGTATTATCTGTGTCCGATGTGTTAAATTAGCATAATCTCTAATATTAAAATAAAAATAATGTAAAAAAGACCAAGAACTCATAAAAGATCATATTACATTATTATAATAAACTGTATTGTCTGTATCCGATGTGTTAAATTAGCATAATCTCTAATATTAAAATAAAAATAATTTTCTACATTAATTTAAGATCGGATTCTTTGTCGAGATAAATAATAAGTTACTATGATTGTTGAGTACTGTTATTCAAAACAATGTGATGCTTCTATAGTATTTTCAAACTTCGTTTTCGAAAAATAATATTTTATAAGAAGCAAAAATATTTAGTAATTATCATAATTATTATGTATAAAGTTAGAAAAAAATAAAGATTACGCAGAGGTAATCTGTATGATATAAAATATTTTGGCGCAAATATCACTTAAAAAATCGTTACATTTTTACAAAAGATGAAACAAACATCATTATCTATCATTCCAATTTTATTTATTGTAACACGATATGAAGCCCTTAGTAAAGCAATAAATATTCAGTTTAATGACGAGTTGAGATAATATTTGACATTTGTTTATCACATAGAATCACTTGAAGATATAGCTGTTTATGCGAATGTTTATGGAATTTAAAGATAAATCTGTTCCAAGAAATTTAAACTTTAGTGTATTATGTATCAAATAGCGCTTATGTAAATATACCAAAAATACCGGTATTTTGGGGTAAATATCGGTAAAAATACCGCCGAAAAATCGAACGGTTTACCGGTAATTCGGTATACCGGTATTGCATTCCCTAGTGCGTACGTCACCGAAAGCGTGCTTTATAGCATCGGAAGAATATTTTATCCCGTCCCCCATAAATAATTGTAGAGCAAATAATCGCAAATAATGAAACATATGAAAAATCTGCGCTGCGTAAGAAATGTAAGTTTATTGAAGTAATTTGTACTATTCGAGTTTTTCGAGTTTACTACATACCTTTGAGGTTATTACTAAAATGGAAAATATTTTTACAAAAGACAGATACTACAGTTGCTCACAGAATGAAACTGTATTGCCAGCGAAATAGTCAAAACAAACAAGCAGTCAATAATGAAGTTCTACAAACATAATTACACGAAAAGTGAAATTGTGAGAACAATATTTCTTTATTGGAAATTTAAAGAAAGTTTACATGTTTCTCTTTTATGATGGCTTTGAAGACTAATTTTAATTTGTTATAATAGTAATTATAATATTGATGCAGGTTCAAAGCCTTTTACAAACTCTGAAAGATCAAGATTACATTGTCAAAGAAAACAACTGCAGGAAATTACATCGGTTACTGTCAATTTATTAAAAAATCTTGAGCCAGGTATCAATTTAGATGTTAATGTCAACACCATTGACATAAGTAAGAATCTCTTTTTGCTATTTAATCCTGAAAAACGCTTCGACTATTCACATTTAAACATATTATTCTGTTATCTTTTTAGATGAAAGTACTGCTGTTACTTTTTCTGATACACCAACTACATCACGTCAATTGTAAATTAATGATTCTGCATAAATGTGACTAATAATGTGACAAGAACTGATCTTTTGCAAGAGTCAAATGAAATATTTGAACTTCCATATAAAGACTTCAATTTGTTTAGGAATGCACGAAAATTGTTTGAAAAACAATTTACAAATGATAGCTTTGGCAATGTATGTTTTGTGTGTGATCGACTTTGGTTTCAAAGTGACTTAAAAATATTAAATGAAGCTCAAAAACAAATTCTTAATAATGGTTTTCTGAATATTGATTCGAATAATCAGGTTGGATGTCAAACTTGTCGAAAGGCATTAAATTCAGGTAAAATTCCCACTTTGTGTAAATTTAACGGGTTTGTATTTCCACCTATACCAAATTATCTGCTTAAACTAGATACTGTATCTCAATGTTTAATTTCACCTAGGCTATGTTTCATGCAAATTAGACGATTGCGACATGCAAATGGGCAACTTGGAATATTTGGCCAAATTAAAAATGTGCCTGTTGACGTTAATAATACGGTTAATTCATTACCTCGTAATATTGATGATGATCATTGCATTAACGTTCACATAAAAAACAAATGATTCATAGATCAAGCTATGTGCAGGGCTTGATAAATAAAACAAATATAAAAGTATGGCTTCAATTTTGTAGGCAAGTAAGATATTACAATTGTTCAAAGAATGAGATTATATCGCCAGCGAAAAAGTAAAAAAATACGAGCAGTCAATGAATGTATGTTAATTTTAATTACACGAAGTTCTTCAAACACAATTATTACAGAATGAGTGAATTTGCAAAACACATATTTGTTTAGGCGTTGTTTAACAAAATCCACTGTGTGAACAAATATTATAGAATTTATTAATCAGCAATTACTTTATTTCTCTAATGAAGGTTTGTTTCTGAATGCTCATTACAATGACAAACCGATCATGTCATATTTGAAATATTAATTACATTATAGTTTTTAAATATTTTACATATTTTTAATGCTATCATATATATATATATATATATATATATATATATATATAATTTATAATTTATCATTATATAAATGTGTATAATGTTTGACACTAATAAATGTGTGCATCACGAGTGTTACCATATTACTAATAAACATTATTCAAAATTGTTATATGATGTATTTATTTTTACTTAACTTAAATTTGCTACTTTGTACAGTAGCAAATAAGTTTTACTTCAATCGCGTGTGATCCTTACGCGCACTCTTTTTTTAATTGTTTTTCTTATTCATAAACAAGCCGTAATCAATAATAATAAATATTATTTCAGACTTTTGTCTTCTATCCCTTACCTCATGGTGGCGCTATGCGCCATATGATGTCCCTGCCGACTCGTAACGAATCCTGCGCCGGTGCTCCACTGCTCCTGCGCGGCGCAGGCGTGCACCGAATGCCTCGTGAATTCTCCGACGCCTCCTCCACCGCCGATGATGTACTGCGCCGAGCAGGCCGAGGAGGACGTCGTGCAGGCCGACATCGTCATACCGGCGCCTCCTGGTCTCGAACAGTTTCCGAACATCTCCATGTATGCCATTACTGTGGTAAGGACACGAGGTGAAGGAGGAAAGAAATAGAATACAATTAGTAAGGGTTGATTGTTAAGGTTGGATTTGAGACAAAATTCTAATTTGTTTCAACATATTTTGTAAATGATTTAAATTTTTTTTATATTAACTATAGTAGATACGCTACTGGGCGTATCTACTAATTTGTAAACAATCAATTGTAAACAACTTGTCAGCATTCTCTGCTAAATATAAGTATTTTTATAGATTGCAGAATGAAAATAAAATACATAATTTTTTTTAAAAAAATATAGATAAAATCAATTTCAATATGTATGATCTTTTATGCAATATTTTATCAAATGATGTTAAAGTAAAGGACGTTTCGAGACTATGGTTTGTGCCATCATATCGGCAAATTTATGGGGCAATTCTGCTTCATAACATAGCGTTGTCCTGGCAACGCTATCTTATGCTTGTTTATTGGCAGTGAAAAGTGAATGTCTATCTACGATCAGGCGTATTTTACATATAAACAAGCAAGGAATAATCTTATAATAACTGGATCGTCAAAGATTCTTTTACCATAACATTCTTCCTTGCTTGTTTACTTGTAAAAAACGCCTTATAGCACAGCAAAGAGATACACATTTCACAGTTTTCACTACCAATAAACAAGAATAAGTTGGCGTTGCCATGACAACACTATGCTATGAGGCAGAATTGCCCATTTAGTAACTAATTTTAAATTAATGGTTATGAAATCCAGAAACACTTGTCTCATGACATTGATAAATTTATATGTGAAAAGTGGGAGCAAATGTTTCTCCCAATGTAACGCTGATGCGTTACATTGACCAGGAAAGAGTTGAGGAATTGCTAAGTCTAGACTCTAGATGGCAAGAGTATATAAAATCTATCATTTTTGGTTTTGGTACAATCAACAGGAGAGTGAAAAAGCACAGGTATTAAGATATATGCCAAATAGTGAAAAAATGCTTCCTATGGTATTTATTCTGATGCATACGTAAAAAGTTTGAATATATGACCAAAAAATTTGACCAATGTTATGGCAAGGCTATATTACGTTTCAACTTGCATACATTATGCTACTTAATCATACTGAATACTGTTAGAATGTCATGTATTTGCTGTGCATTCAGGCGTTTTATACAGAAACTGCAACGTCACTCGTATGTTATAAAGCCGAGTCAGAAAGACCCTGTTATCTAATATAGTTTTGTTGACAATTGTTCCGTTTCTAGGCTAGATTTTCTAAGTGACAACCTGAGAATAACGCCTGACTGCATAGCAGCAACCACATAGCTTAAAATTTTTTAGTATGGAAAGTTCTTCATGACATGTCCTTGCCATAACATTTTTCTGTTATGCCGCAGAATAGGTCCCTTAGTTAATGATGCAAAAGTTAGAGAGTGAATAGGAGTGCACTATAAATAAGATTGAACAGAAAAAGGTATATACAATATTTTCCTTGAATTTTGATTGAGCAAAGTGCATTTTCAACGTAATACGTTTGAATTGAATCCTGTACATTTCATAATCGTTTACATTCATTGAAAATATGTTGAGACAAAACAAAAATAACATATATATTATAACACATACAATTGATGTGCGAACTTTACATATAAACACACACAATTAAATTTTTTCGATAGCTCATATCAATTTTATTTTTCTGAATTAAAAGTACTTTTTTAATCAAAAATTTTTTGTTTATAAATATTTTCTATGTGTAGAGGAGAGGATATCGAATGTCTCCCTCTTCAGAAACCATTAATAATTATATAGTAAAAGATGACTTAATTCAGAAAAATAAAATCATGAAGAAATATATATGCAAAAACACATCAATTCTTCAGAAACATCTAAAAAATAATGCGCTAAAATTTAAAGTCCACGGAGAAGCATTTTAAAAAATAATAAAAATATTTAGGAAGCAGAATAGAAGTGGTCGGTTGTTGTCTAGAATATCTGCAGTGTTTCTGTACTAAATATATAAATATATTACCAACAAAGATTAACCAATAGAAATATTTATAAGGATTTTTCAAATCCATAACAGGCGATCCGCGCGCCTCTTTAGTCTTCTTTTAGAACTAATACTGCAATTTAGCATAGACACGAACCTTATCGTCGTTAACATTCCATGAATTGAACCTGATTTATTTAAAAATATTTTAACAACAATAAAATGGCCAAACCAATTATTCTTATTTAGTATTTCTCAATTAAATTGTATAAATAAATAAATAAGTTTGTTTTAATTATTAACACCAAATGACCGTGTCAAATTCATTTTTGTGATTTAGTTGAAAATATATTTTACAGCCGTATATTTTGTTATCATTAATCAAGTTTATCTTTTCTATATAAAACTTATCTAAAATTAAAACCAAAGGGTATGCTACAGTAGGTACAGTAGGCGCCCTTATAGAGTGTGGAAACAATTAAAATTGAACAATGTAGTTTATGTTTCAGTTATCTTTCCCGATTAATATTTGTCCTTCTGTTTACTACCAACCGACCTCAACCAAAATCAAATAAATAAATTGCTAAAAGCTGCAGCTTTCTATCTATTTCGAAAGAAGGAAAGATTTGAGAAAAAAAAAGTGAATTGATTCGATTTCAATTCGATTTAGCGACTTACCAGAATAAGCCACTGTATGGAACACTAAATTGGGGAGGAAGGAACACAACATTTATTATAAACAATTCAAATTCAACAAATCATTTGTTGTTTCATATTGTTTTCGTAGTGTTGCTTTTATAATGTGATTGAGATAATGATACAGAGATAATGGATAAACGATTAATAATAATATATATATATATATATATATATATATATATATATATGTGTAATTTTTAATGCTAATCTATGAAGATAAATATTACTTATTCTCAATATCAAATTAAAAGTAAAGTTATCTCAGAACATTTTCAGAATATCAATAACTTACTACGACCAGTTATATCAAGATATCAACCATTTATTTAAATCTATTCACTTTTTATCTTCAATCTACCGCTTTATCCATTATCTCCTTTTCTCATATATCGACATGCATCAAATTCATCAAATATTGATTTCCTGATCAAGCTTTTGTTATAATTATCGATCCAATTATAAACTTGTACTCTCTGGACTGTTTTCATCACAAAAAATAATAAATGTAACAAATAATTGAAAAATAACTCATTATGGTGATTATCGATAAAAGATGTAAAAGAGGTTAGTAAAATATAGGTTTTCAAAAATTTCTGCACTTCTATGCTTTAAATTATTTTTAAAAAATGTATCTTTGATTTTCTCTTATACAAAAAGTATATCAATTATTTTGGCAGTCCAGGTAGTACTTTTAAGTTTATTTCCTTTCAAGCAATTTTGAAGCATAAAGCTTACAATACTCAAATGTAGTAATGTTTATGTTTATGTTAATGTAAATATGTTAATACACAAATTTATTTAACTTACTGTGTTTTTTCTTCAGTGGTAACGGTGGTGGTTCTGCTGAATCTAAAGATGAGTGTTCTTTGGGTCGTCTCTCAAATGTTTCTTCGGACGAAGACAGATTGCTCAATAGACTAGAATAATAAATAATATTAAAATAAATATATAGTAAATATTGCATAATATGATAGACTAACCTTTCATTATTTTGGTATTCATCTTCGTCCAAAAGATTGTCATAGGTCGAATGGTGTCTTTCTCTTTTTTGTCGACTCTTTATTGTTTTTTCTGGTAATACAGGTGGAAGATTGTCATCTGGATAAAAAACAAACAAATATATATATATATATATATATATATATATATATATTTTCGCATATAATAATTGTTCGACGTTGACACATGTTTTGATATTTTTTATAAAATAATTACATATACATTACAAATAAAGAAATTAAAAAAATATATAAACTAACAATATTAACTGAAACATGTTTTGCTTTTGATACACAACTTCTTATTTAAAGAATGAGAATTTAAGTGTTTGAATTTATTTAAAAAAAGATTTGCATCAAAAAATTTTGGTATAAATTTGAATTTTCTACAACGCAACAAAAAGTTTCGTTTGTTTATCAAATTTACAAGTTTTAAATTTAAAGAAGAGTAAGAACTAAATTTTACCCTGATGTGGTATCCACAATGCAATTCTAAAATCAAAAGCAAAACATGTTTCAGTTAATATTATTAGCTTATATAAATATTTTTATTTTTTTCTTCGCAATGTATATGTAATTATTTTATAAAATAATGTTTGTTTTGTTTTTTCCTGGTGTGATACTGTTAACAAAGAATTGCTAAATGATGACACACAATCCGTGTCGAAACTTATATTTTAAATAAATATTTTGTATTTATTTGTTTCTTTCATTTCGACGACTGGCTGAAAATCACATCAAGATATATGTTTATATATATATATATATATATATACTAGCTGACCCGGTAAACGTTGTTTTGCCATTGTTTGCCAATGTTTCTAGTATCAAATGTTTAGTACGAAAATAACTAACTGATTGCAAATGTGGTGCACAAGTGAAAGGAGCAGATAACAAAAACCATATGAATAGTTTACCCACTGCAAAGCACGCTACATATAAATGTCTCTTAATAGTCTTTGCAAGTTTCAACTTAATCCGGAACTGATTCTAATTAAATTGAATTGGCACATTTGAAGTTTCAAAATTTTGATATATCATTACCGCGCTTTTGCATTAATTTGGTAATTTTTGAATTACGAATCAAAATCCAATAATTCATTTTTAAACTATATTGTTATGTGGCATGTCCACGAGATCGAAAAAAATTGAGATATTGGAAAATTTGACAGCTTTGCCACAGATTTGTATGGTACCTATAGTTCCCTATCAAAAATTGTTATATCTTCAGATTTTAATATTCAATCTCTCTATTTTTTTTGCAAAAATTGCTCTTTATGCAAACCATTTATCAACTAAATACTGTTTGTGCGCATGAGGAAATATTTGCATAATGGCATAATGAGAGAGGCAAACAACCCTTGATAAAAATGATTTTTTTTAAAACTAAAATTAATGCTTCATCACAACATCAGAAAAATATCATTTAAAATTCAGTAAACAAAACACTCACTGACTGAAAGCGTGGTGAAAAATTATTCGATTACTAAAATGGCAATTTTAAAATAGAGATTTGTGGAAGGAGGGTGAAAATTTAAAGTTGTATGCATTTTTAGTTCCGCATTATGAACATTGAAATTAAAAGAAATTGATTGCAAAATTAAAAATGAAAGTTAGGCGTAGACAACCCTTGATAAAAATAGGTAGTTTTTTTTTTAATTAACTCGAGTTCCATGAATTTTTAATTCCTAATTCTTGAAAATTTGGGGCAATTGTGTTATTGTTTTTGATTGTGGTCCTAGAAATGTTATTAACGGTTACGATTCCAAAGTTTAAAAGAATAAAATTAGTAAAAATTAACCAAAATTAATCAAATCAAATTAATCAAAAGCTCATAAGTTTCAAAAAACGTGAGATAATTTTTTCCAAGATAAAATCAATACTATGGCCCTGTTTCGGCCCGACGTTGAGTTCTGGGATACCCTGTATATATCATAGATATAAAATTGTTCTGTACGGGTGTATGATTTGATACTTCTCCTAAACGGTTATTCGGATTTTGATAAATCTTTTTAGAGTTTGTCAAAAGATTTTTTTAAGATTTAACGAACTATAAAACTATAGTAATATTGTAGAAATAAATGGCAAAAATCACAAAAAACTACTTATCATTGTTTGAGATTGAAAACATATGAACTGTCATCTGCTAGAAATCTCAATTCACTTGAAATTTGAATTTAGCTGCAATTATGACCCTAGATAATATTAGAAAATAACATACAAGAAAAATGTAATGTCTACATTATTATTGCCGAAAAGCAGCCGTGATGCGTCAGAAATTAAAATGACATAACATACAGTCAACAGTATATATTTGGCAGATGAAATTATATAATTCACTTTAATAAATAACGCAACAAGTCCTAAATTGCATATACATTATCTTTTTAAACTTATGCATATCACATTTTGGTTTACTTTACTAAATTATTCAACAATACAAAAAAATATTTCTACATGTTAAAAAAATGATTTAAAATATTGTTTTATGTATCAAAAATTCATTCGTTTGGCATTGGATATGGAATATTTAGCAAGTTGATCTTACATTAGATTGAAGGAAGAGTGCACATATGAACTAGATTTTACAAATTAAATCACCTAAGATTTGAACATAAACAATGATGTTTATTAAATTATTATTAGGGAAAATATACTTTAGAAATTATAATTGCCAAACAGCAACTGATATGAAAATTATAGACTAAATTATTGAATCAATTATGTTGTGTTGTAAAATCAAGTGTGATATTGTTCTTTTACCAGAGATACTATATTATTTTATTTTGAATTTCTTATACTGCTAATGTCAAGACCATAAATGAATCACAAAGGCAGGACATCAAAAAGGATATTAAAAATTATATGAAAGGATATTAAAAAAATTGTAACTTTTGAATTATAGACTTGGGTACAGAACAACATTTGTCGGGTCATCTAGTATAAATCTATATATATATATATATATATATATATATATATATATAAGTATATCTATCATTTATCATCTTACCTCCAACAGTGCTAAAATTATCACAAACATCCGAACTCATATTAAATTCATCAGTCTGCACAAGCTGCCCCGACTTGACCACACTTTTAGTAACAACCGTCTTCTTCTCATTTGAAAACTGTTCAAAACTGCTCTGCACACTCATCCCAGACTTCTCCTTACCACTCCTCCTACTGACAACCTGACTAGCCTCACTAGTCGACTTATTAAATCCTTCCAAATTATTGGAATTCATCATATTCGAGAAAGCGTTGGCCATCATGTTGATATTCATTTTCATGACATCATTATCGTGTGATGTGACTGAGTTGTATGATGATGAGGATGTTGCTTCTTTGGTGAAGAATGATGATGAGCTCGTTTGCACCATGTTGTCGGAGATGGTTCTGGTGGAGTGGTTTTGGCTGATGCCGTTGCTCGAGGTGAAGCCTGTGTAGCTCTGCTGGGATGAACGCTTGGTGAAGGACTGGCAGCTGCTTCGGAGGGACTGCATGCTTGCAAATCCTGGGTAAAAGATAAAGGACAATTAATTAACTAGTTGGTATTGGTAGTTTGCCTTGAGGCAAGTTACATGAACTTCCCGATATGTGTAAATAATCGACTTAATCAAAAAAAAATTGTAAATAATATACTTCATCAATCCTACTTTAAAAAAAAACGTTAATAATTTTAGCAAAGTTGACGAATTTTTGAAATTAAACTACTTGTCGTAAGGCCGTAATATTACATTAAGTTCTATGAGACCATGATGTATATCGCCAAAAAAAGTTCCATGAGAATCGGCTTAATTTTTTTTTTCAACAGTTAATTACAAGAAAACGGCTCGGTAGATTTTCACCTAAAACTAATCAGTACCAGTCCCAACTAATATCTTTCGAACAGTTTTTGATTTTTTAAAATAGGTTTGGTAGGATGAGCTTAAATGTGGACGAAAAGTTCAACACTTTTTTTCAAATTGCAAAGAAACGGCTTGGCAGATCGTCACACAAAACCGACAAACGATAGTCCTCACCGAAATACATCAAATAGCTTTTAAATTTCTAAAATCGGCTCAGGCGTTTTTGAGAAAACATCGATCAAAGGTCTAACTTTGACAAATGCCAAAAAAACAATACCAATTTTTGCAAAACTTTGACGAATTTTTAAAGCTGAACCAGTTGTCGTAGGGCCGTAATATTTTAGTATGATATAGAAGACTATGGTATCTACCGTCAAAAAAATAATCATAAAAATCGTCAAATTTTTTTTTTTAAACTTTATTACAAGAAAACGGCCCGGCCGATCTCTACCAAAAACTAATCAGCACGATTCCCAACCAATATCTTTCGAACGATTTTTGAATTTTCAAAATCGATTCATAACTGCGGGCTAAAACGTGGACGAAAGACTTTTCACTTCTCTGCTATTTACGAAGAAACGGTTTGGTCGATCGTCGCACAAAAACTGACAAACAATAGTCCTCATCGAGATACATCGAATGGCTTTTAAATTTTTGAAATCGGTCCAGCCGTTTTTGAGAAAACGGCGATTTACGGCAAAAAATCTGTTGGTGCACACGCACACACACACACACACATACTTCTTCCAAATTTGGTCTCATTCGATTCAGAATGGCTTGAAACGTCGAGAAAACATAAAATTAGCTAATCGGATTTTGTGATGAAAACAAACTTCTCCTTCGGGAAGTTAAAAATTAGTTGAAAGTGGCATTTAGCCTTAAGGCAAATTGCACAAACTTCCCTAAATGTGTAAGAATTGACTTAATCAATCGAAATTGAGATTTAGATATTTAGATGAAATTAGTCAACTATTTATTTGGAACATAAAGTTATCCCTATCAATTGAATCTAAACATTCCTATTTTCAATTGATATCTCTGACATATTTATAATATCTGTAATTATATTTTATAGTGCACAGACACTAGTGCTTGTATTTCCTAAAATTGTAGCTGATTGTTATAAATTTTAATGAATTGATAATGTTTGACTCATCACATCACAAAAGCAACTTTTGACACAAATTTTGACTATAATATGTTTTCAAACTTTGATGAATTTTTAAAATTAAACTACTTGTCGTAGAAACGTAAAATTTTAGTATGTTGTTCAGAACCATGATATATATTTACATAAAAAGTTTCATCAAAAATTTTTTTTTTCGACAGTTAATTACGAAGAAACAGCTCGGCCGATCTTTGTCCAAAACTAATCAGCACGACTCCCAAATAATATCTTTCGAGTAGTTTTAAAATTTTTAAAATCGGTTCAAAATTTTTGGCTGAAACGTGAACGGAAAATTTTTCACTCTTCTCCTAATTACAAAAAAAACGGCTCAGCCGATTGTATAAAAATGTAACCCACGCAAATGTTTATCAAGTTTAATTGAATTGTTTATATATTTTTAAAATTAACTCATCCGTTTTTGAGAAAATGTCGATGAAAGTTCTAATTTTGAGAAACGCAAAAAAAAAACGCGACCAATTTTTTAAACTTTGACGAATTTTCAAAGTTAAACGAGTTGTCGTAGGGCCATAATATTTCAGTATGATCTAGCAAAACATGATATCAATCGCCAAATGAAAATCGCCAAGAAAAATATTTTCAATAGTTAACTACAAGAAAACGGCCCGGCCGATCTTTACCAAAAACTAATCAGCACGATTCCCAACCAATATCTATTGAATTTTGAAATCGGTCCAGCCGTTTTTGAGAAAACGTCGATTTCCAGCAAAAAATCTGTTCACACATTCACATACTTTTTCCAAATTTGGTCTCATTCGATTCAGAATGGCTTGAAACGTCGAGACTGTTATCTACGCGCCAACAACCTGGCCCACTATTTATTACAAGAAAATTTTTAAAATTTTTCAATCATTATCGATAAAATGCATTTGAAAATTAATAGTTAGAACTCTAAAAAACTACAAACTTCAATATCAAATTAGAATTCTGAATAATGTAACTAAGAGTAATATTTTTTTAAGCAAAAGTCGACACTTTAAGCAAAAGTTAAGAAGAAAGAGCTGCTTTTAAATTACATTTTTATATTTATTATCAATTTGTTTAAATAAATATATTTACCAGATTCGTTAGAATGCCTATGTGTATCACTCGGGACTGAAGTATTTAAATTCGCTTCATCCCAGCAATTGTTGCCTAAAAATGAAAAATAGACATTTATTAATTTTAAATAAATAAAAATGCTAATTTTTATTAATTTTGTAATTGAACTACAAAATTTAACTAGTGGTGCATGGCTTTAAGGCAAATTGCTGGAACTTCCCGTACCACAATTAAATATTCGAGCAAAAAAATTCATAATCAATAAATATTGATCAATGATTAATATATATATATATATATATATATATATATATATATATATATATATATATATTATATATACGGTGTGTTCAAAAGACCCGGAATTTTAAATTTCGGGAGTGTCTGATGTCAAAAATTTTTTTATGTGTTGGATAACATGCCCCTAAAGTATGATGAAATTTTCAGCTATTCACTGTTTACTTTGTCTGTGGTAGTCGCTAAGTTCGACGTGTTTTCTGAGCTCGGCGATTTTTACAATGGAAGAATTGAAAAGTCAAAGAATTTGTATTAAATTTGCGTAAAAAATGAAATAAAGTGTTGCAAAGTGCAAAAATTCACCAGATATGGCTCCGTGTGACTTTTCCTATTCCCAAGTTGAAGACCCATGAAAGGACGGCGGTTTTCCTCGATTGAAGAAAATCGCTGAGAGTGCTCAAGGACATATCAAAAAGTGAATATCAAGGGTGCTTCGAAAATTGGAAAAAACGCTGGCATAAGTGTATTATATCTGGGGGGGACTACTTTGAAGGGGACCACATTAATGTAGACGAATAAATAAATATTTTTTTGAAAAAACGAAAATTCCGGGTACTTTTTGAACAGACCTCGTATATTCAAAGATATTTCTAATTACTATATGTATATTTATTCGTTCATTTCAACACTTGAAAATGTTTACATTAACAAGAGAAATCGAATGAATCCATCTGAGGATATATTTCATACGAGTGGAATGACGCATATGAAATATATACAGCTTTTAACTGAATTGTGAATTTAAAATTAAGTATAAAACTTTGTATACTTTTAAAATAAAACTTTGTATATGTTTACATTAACAAGAGATGTCGAACGAATTCATCTGAGGATATATTTCTTACAGAATAATTCATTTGAAATATATACATTTTCAAAATGAATTGTAAAGTTCACATTTATATTTGAAGTATAAAATTTTGTATATTTTTGAAAAATAATTTTTTTCTAAAAGATTTTGAAGTTTGTTTGAATCGTGGTAGTGAACTTCGTAAATTAAAAATCTTGGTACGGAACCCAAATTTTTTTTAACAATATTTGTTCTTATTATTAAAATCTCCATAAAATAACTGATAGTTCGATGTGTATATGTCTAATAATCATTTTATACCGCCAAATATCATTTTTTTTACATTTTCCTCTGTATCTCCAAAACCGCTAGACCTGCTTACCCAAAAATTTAATAAATTCTTCATTTCGTCAATACAAGTAACATGTTTTTTGAATCATTCAAATCGGGTTTTCCGTACTCTAAAAAACCAAATTTCTATTTTCTGCACTTTTTGCCCCGTGTCTCCGAAACGGCTCGACCTGCCTTTGCCAAAAACTTATCAGCACATCTTCCTATCAATAGGGATCGAATGTTTTTTGAAACATTCAAATCGGTTGATCCGAATGCATAAAATCGTCGACGAAAAATTGTATCCACACATACACACACACACGCATATTCACTTTTTGTGAAGTATGTCAAAATGTTCAAAAATCTCAGAAACGTAAAGATATGTAAAAATTTTCAATTTCGATTTTTGGCCCATTACCTACTATAATTTACCGTATGGGAAGTTAAAAAGCAAATTTAGTTTCAAAAATAAATTTATGTTTAACAATGATAATTATATTTCGCTATAAATATTTTATATTTATTCTTCTGATTGAATTAGATTAAAATATAAAAATATCCTTTATCTCGTTTTATTTTTTCCCCAGATTTATTTTCAATCGATAAACGCAGAATGTTTTCCGATTCCAATAAGTTTGTTTTAGCAAAGTCTCATGTTTGTATACGTTTAGATAAACGCATTTTGCAAACATCGAATCGAAAACATTCTTTAGCAATTACTTGGTGTGTATTTATATATATAATCTTGTTATTTGCAAAGTCTGGAATTTCATAAACATTAAATGGTAAACGATTGTAAAAATCATGTAAAAATATTGATAGAAAGTTAATAAAGCTTAAAGAATTGATAACAACTTTGCAATGAAAAAACAACGTTATTGTTACGTAATAACAATGTTATTGTTACGTAACAACACGTTATGTGAATACGTAACGGTTGCGTTGTTGCAACGTTTACATTTTACAAAATCAACATTGATGTGTCTTTAAACTTAAGAAAAAAACTTTTGTGAATGCAGCAACTAATATTTTAATGTTTATGAATGTTTATTAAACTAATTTACACACTGTTTACCTAATGTATAAAAGAAAAAAAATTAATACTGTCGAGATTTTTTTTAACAACTTGCACTTCATCTATTCATGGAGTATAATATATTCGAGATAGCCTTTATATTTATTTTAACTGTTGTTTTTATAGTAAACTTTTTTATCATTCATAACAAACAAAAACAAATAATCTATGTTAAAAATAACATACGTAATATACGTAACAACCACGTTTCGAAGACGTAACAGTTAGCTTTTCAACGAAATAAAAGTTTCCTCTGTGTTGCGTGAATGTAACTTCTGTTTAAAAATTGCTGAATAAAAAAATAAAAAAAATGTGTACATATTATATATGTGTATATGTTATATTTTTGAAATTATTAAATATTTTCGTTAGTTTCGAGACCTATGTGTGTCATCATTGAATTCAAACCAAGAAAGCACACAAAAGAGCGAAGACGAAATATTACAAATAAAAATTGACGTATATGTATGTGCATATATCATCAAAATTTTTAAATATTATGTACGTTTCGACACTAATATGTGTCATCATTTAGCAGTTCAGAACGAAAAAGCACACAAGCACACAAAACATTATAAACAAGAATTAAAATTTTTAAATTAAAATAAATCATTTTTACTAATACATAGATATAACTTATATTTATTCTTTATTCATTTAATACAATCTCGAATTTGTATGATAAATCTATGAAACACGCGCAACGTAGCTGCTACGTAACAAATACACCCCAATGTGGAGTAGGAAAATTGTTTATCAAACAGATTTATATGAATATATTACTTGCCAAAACAGTTTTTCATAATAAGACCCTTAAATCCTATTTTTCCCTTGCACACTTTCTGGATAAAATTGGCAAATATTTATATTTTGTATTAGAAAACACAAAACTATAAAAACACATTCAACAATTAATAAATATACAAATTTCGATCGTTATATGACGTTTGTACACTTTTAGATAAAACTTGTAAAATATTTATGAACTTTTTCATTAGACTCACAACTTTTAGATCACTTCAACAAAAACATTTAAATATCAGTAACTAATAATTTAAAATCATTAAGTATTAAATAAAAATAATTAAAAAATAAACAATATTCAAATCAGACTTAAACGTTCTGTTTTCGAATTTTTTTTATACCGAATGCATCTATTTCTTGAGACGTCTTTGATGAACTAACCAGCTTAACTAATTTCGTGTAGAAATAAGCAAAGTTATATAAAATATATATGTATATGTACATACATATATCATATATGTATATATATATATATATATATATATATATAAAAGTGAAGCAGCAAACGGTCTCGGCGAATAAAATGCTCGCTAATCACTCAAAAACATTTCAAAGTTTTGGCAGAGATTCAGAAAAACAAATAGTATTTTATAATGGACACACAAACATACCAAAGTACATATATACATAATATATATTATATATATATATATATATACAAAAATCTTATCTAAACAAAAATATGTCTATTACAAACATTCTCACGTGCTGCTATTTTAATCGAAGTCTCAGCAAATTAAAATAAAATTATTTTAATTGCTTAATTAATTTTTAATTAAAATTAATTAATAAGTTAATAAATAGTGATAAGCAATATCGATCTGACACACAGGTAAATAATTTTTGTTCCTCAATTTTATTTTTTTAAAAAATTTCTAAGTTTTATAAACTATTATTTTATTTTTTTTCTCGACCTAATTATGTTAAGGAAAAGTAATTAAAATCTAGACAGCATGAATCATGCCGTAAAGAAGTTACAGGAACTTTCCGTACCGTAATTTAAAATTTTAAAAAACTCAGAAAAGAACTAGATTTTTTCGAGAATTTTGATTTTTTCTGAACATTTTTGGAAATTACGTAAACATTCAAAAAATTGAGTACTGAAAATTTCCTTTTTCGAAACTACTAATATTTTGTGAAAACTTTGAAATTTTTTTTCTGAAAATATTGAAAATTTCTTGAAATTTTTTGATAACATTTTTATCGGTTGATTCAATTAAAAATATCTGATTTTCGATCGCCAAA
>NW_020539726.1:40907949-40927648 GCF_003426905.1 Ctenocephalides felis | reverse complement strand
ATTAGTTTGTATATATTTTGTCTGGAAGTTTTATACACTTTCTACAGAAAACATGGTATAATCCAATCCAAGTCTTTTTTTGGTCTTTCGACCTATTGATTACGTTTCAAGTTTTTCAGATTCTTTTTTGATTCTGGATTTTGTGTATAATTGTAAATAATACCACTGAGCTTATACAAAATTTTCAAATTTCTGCGAGGAGAGATAGAAAATGAATTAAGTGTTTCTTCTTTGACCTGCTTTTTGAAAAGTTTCAAGTAACATTCAATGAATTGAAGGAAATTCAATAAAAAATATATATGTAGAGCAGGGCGAGGCACAAAGGTCCAATTTGACTTTGAGCAAATATAAATTTTATTATGAATGAAAAACGGGACGAAAAGTATCACATATGTTTCTCCTGGTTCTAAACTACCTCCCTGTCAATTTTCATCTAAATCGGTTCAGCCGTTCGTGAGTTATAAGTGTTCTAACTTAAGCGATCCTCTTTTATATATATATATAGATAAATAACTATATAAATTCTTTTAAGACGATATATTAAATAAAAAGTAAAAAAATTATAATATAATCTTTATTGTTTTTAACGTTACGACATAATATTTTATGTCATGATCAATAGTTAATGGATAAGAGTCTCACATAGATATACATGCACTTTTTATATATTTTATTTGATGGATTATTTTTTATTGAAACATTTTTTCAAACTTATAATAATCTTAACTAATCTTATATATATATTTGTGAGGAAACTTCAATTAAACACATATTTACTTCCACAACTTTAATAATACTACTTGCTTATTTACTTATTTACTTTTAATGATATACTAAATGAGTTTTTCATTGTTTTACAAAAAGTTGTCGACACAAGTGTTTAGGTCAATAAATGGCTTAATGATTTATTAGTCAAACAATACAATCAATATATATTTTTTATTATTGAGGATTTATATATTTTCAACTATATTAAGAAAATAGATTCTAAACACATGGAACTGTCATTCATTCTGCAAATTCAATAAAACTGTCCCAAGCCCTATAATAAATTATTAACTTCCCAAAGAAGTTTATGTTTTCATCAAAAAATCCGATTTGCTAATTTTATGTTTTCTCGACGTTTCAAGCCATTCTGAATCGAATGAGACCAAATTTGGAAAAAGTATGTGTGTGTGTGTGTGTGTGTGTGAACAGATTTTTTTAGATATATATATGAACCAACACATAAATCAATACAGTTAATTATATCCAAAAAATCATATTAATGAACATTTTTGATACTAATTATTGAAATTTTATAAATTTCTGAAGTTCTTTGTTAAAATTATTATATTTAAATTTCCCCAAAAAATTAGTATTGCCCGATTGTTGTAGAACATATTCCTTTCTCCCTCTAACATATGGTGAAAGAAAGAGATAGATGCTAATAACTAAACAAGCCTGAAGTTTTTCACTTTAAACGCGCTGTCAACCGGACGTAATGGACGTTTTTAAATTCATAATGCTTAAACTTAATAATAATTGCACAATTTAGAGTTATTAAGATAAACTTATAAAATGTGTGTGTGTGTGTGTGTGATTAGTGTTATTATTTTAAATAAAGTACGATTTTAAACATAAACCAGGTATGTAATCATAAAATATCTTGTGAGTACCATTTTGTCCTACTACTGTTACATTACATATTCAATACAACTACTATTATTTCACTTTCATTATCAATGTCCGTAATTTCCGCACATTTCGATATCATATGGTTCTTTGTAATTCATAATTTTATTTGCGTGGGCTAAAACTTGTTGTCCAAGTTCAACAGATGCTGACATTGGCCGCAGCCTTTAATTCGTAGTATTGAGACATTTTACATATATGGAATTATCCATAAATGGTTACGCGAACAATTCATATATATCTCGTTTTATTATCGCAACAATTGTACATTTATACATTTGTGTTTGTTTAACGAGAAAAAAAATCATCATGGCCGGAAAGAGCAGATTATTTGTAGGGACTCCGGAGAGTTTTCAGTCGTTGTAATGATTTTAGTGAGAGAAGTTGATATATTTTAGTTTGTGCTAGTGGAGTGTTTATGAATTCAAATAATTCCAATTTAATTTGTTTTATTGGTGTGTGCTTGTTGAGAATTTATGGCAGGTAAAATGTCGCTTTTTTATTTTGCAAGCGTGTTATGGGTTTATTTTGCCAATTAAACTTTGTTCAATTTGTCATTCTATTTTTTAACTCTTCTAATAATGACAGTTTACTTATGAACTATAGATTGATAATTCTATTAGTTTTTTAGACTTTAAGATTATTAGAAATGAAAATATTATTTTTACTAATTGCTATCTGAAACTAACTTATTACTCAAAAAGGTATGTAAATTATTTTTCGTCAAGTTCAAATTATTTTCCGTGATTATTTATTATACACTTTAATATAATAAAAATAGAGACTTGATTTAACATCAATAAGTAAATAGAAAATTTATCTAAAATCTATGTCCTTAATTGAAATTTGGTCTAAAATCGACAATGATACTAGAAATTTGACTCAAAATCGATAATGAAAATTAAAAATTGATCTGAAATTTATAATGAAGGTAAAAAATTTAATTAACATCGATGATCAATATAGAAAATTGATATAAAATCCATAAAAAATAACAAAAAAATGATATATTTTTAAACGAATTAATAAACATGTTCTTCAAAAAATTCATAATAATTCAAAACCATATTTTCTGAACATATGATTAATTTTATAGACGCTTTTAATAAATCATCCTATCGTTCTATAAAAAGAAAAAAAAAGAGAAGATTTGTGGAATCTTGTTTTATTATTCCAATTCTTTTAGTGTCAATAAAAGTAACGTAAGTGTTTACTTACTTTTTGACAGATATCAAACTTTAAGTAATATTTGTAAATTTTATTTATGTTTTAATATTTAACCTTGTTATCATTTTTTTTAATTATTAATTTAGCGTAAGTTATTGTAATCGTCCAAAAATCGAAAACGAATTTTTTTGCATATCTTCACGTTTTGAAGGTTTCTGAACATTCTGGCATACCTTAAAAAAATTGATCTGTGTGTGTAATATGTATGTATGTGCGGATACAAATTTTTGTGCCAATTAGTTTCTGCCAAGAGCAGGTCTAGCCGTTTCTGCAAAGATTGCAGAAAATGGAAATTAAGTTTTTAAGAGAACCGATTTGAATGTTGAATAAAAATATTCCATTTGTATTGAACAATTGATTAAGTTTTTGCAAAGGCAGGTCTAGCGGTTTTTGAGATATAGATTTTTTTTTTAAATGCCGTTTGGCGATCGAAAATCAGATATTTGTTAATTTGAATCAACCGATAAAAATGGTTATCAAAAAAATTTCAAGAAATTTTCAATATTTTCAGAGAAAAAAATTCAAAGTTTTCACAAAATATTAGTAGTTTCGAAAAAGGAAATTTTCAGTACTCAATTTTTTTGAATGTTTACGTAATTTTCAAAAATGTTCAGAAAAAATCAAAATTCTCGAAAAAATCTAGTTTCCTTTTCTGAGCTTTTAAAAGTTTTAAATTACTGTTCGGGAAGTTCCAGTAACTTTCTTTACGGCATGATGTCATGCTGTCTTAGTTTTTAATTACTTTTCCTTATCATAATTAGGTCGAGAAAAAAAATAAAATAATCGTTTATAAAACTTAGAATTTTTTTTAAAAAAAAATTGAGGAACAAACTTGTAGATCGATATTGCTTATCACTATTTATTAACTCATTAATTAATTTTAATTAAAAATTAATTAAGCAATTAAAATAATTTTATTTTAATTCGCTGAGACTTCGATTAAAATAGCAGCACGTTGAGAATGTTTGTAATATATGATGAGATATGATATGTTTAGATATGATTTTAATGTTTATATATTTGTATATATATATATATATATATATATATATATATATATATATATATAATTATGTATATATGTACTTTGGTATGTTTGTGTGTCCATTATAAAATACTATTTGTTTTTCTGAATCTCTGCCAAAACTTTTGAAATGTTTTTGAGTGATTAGCGAGCATTTTATTCGCCGAGACCGTTTGCTGCTTCACTTTTATATATTTATATATACATATATACATATATGTATATATGTATGTACATATACATATATATTTATATATAACTTTGCTTATTTCTACACGAAATTAGTTAAGCTGGTTAGTTCATCAAAGACGTCTCACGAAATAGATGCATTCGGTATAAAAAAAATTCGAAAACAGAACGTTTAAGTCTGATTTGAATATTGTTTATTTTTTAATTATTTTTATTTAATACTTAATGATTTTAAATTATTAGTTACTGATATTTAAATGTTTTTGTTGAAGTGATCTAAAAGTTGTGAGTCTAATGAAAAAGTTCATAAATATTTTACAAGTTTTATCTAAAAGTGTACAAACGTCATATAACGATCGAAATTTGTATATTTATTAATTGTTGAATGTGTTTTTATAGTTTTGTGTTTTCTAATACAAAATATAAATATTTGCCAATTTATCCAGAAAGTGTGCAAGGGAAAAATAGGATTTAAGGGTCTTATATGAAAAACTGTTTTGGCAAGTAATATATTCATATAAATCTGTTTGATAAACAATTTTCTTACTCCACATTGGGGTGTATTTGTTACGTAGCAGCTACGTGGCGCGTGTTTCATAGATTTATCATACAAATTCGAGATTGTATTAATGAATAAAGAATAAATATAAGTTATATCTATGTATTAGTAAAAATGATTTATTTTAATTTAAAAATTTTAATTCTTGTTTATAATGTTTTGTGTGCTTGTGTGCTTTTTCGTTCTGAACTGCTAAATGATGACACATATTAGTGTCGAAACGTACATAGTATTTAAAAATTTTGATGATATATGCACATACATATACGTCAATTTTTATTTGTAATATTTCGTCTTCGCTCTTTTGTGTCGAAACTAACGAAAATATTTAATAATTTCAAAAATATAATATATACACATATATAAAATGTACACATTTTTTTATTTTTTTATTCAGCAATTTTTAAACAGAAGTTACATTCACGCAACACAGAGGAAACTTTTATTTCGTTGAAAAGCTAACTGTTACGTCTTCGAAACGTGGTTGTTACGTATATTACGTATGTTATTTTTAACATAGATTATTTGTTTTTGTTTGTTATGAATGATAAAAAAGTTTACTATAAAAACAACAGTTAAAATAAATATATAGGCTATCTCGAATATATTATACTCCATGAATAGATGAAGTGCAAGTTGTTAAAAAAAATCTCGACAGTATTAATTTTTTTCTTTCATACATTAGGTAAACAGTGTGTAAATTAGGTTAATAAACATTCAAATAAAATATTAGTTGCTACATTCACAAAAGGTTTTTTCTTAAGTTTAAAGACACATCAATGTTCATTTTGTAAAATGTAAACGTTGCAAGAACGCAACCGTTACGTATTCACATAACGTGTTGTTACGTAACGATAACGTTGTTTTTTTCATTGCAAAGTTGTTATCAATTCTTTAAGCTTTATTCACTTTCTATCAATATTTTTACATGATTTTTACAATCGTTTACCGTTTAATGTTTATGAAATTCCAGACTTTGCAAATAACAAGATTATATATATAAATACACACCAAGTAATTGCTAAAGAATGTGTTCGATTCGATGTTTGCAAAATGCGTTTATCTAAACGTATACAAACATGAGACTTTGCTAAAACAAACTTATTGGAATCGGAAAACATTCTGCGTTTATCGATTGAAAATAAACACGAGAAAAAAATAAAAACAAGATAAAGGATATTTTTATATATTAATCTAATAATTAAAAAAAATAGTAGTAAATTATTTATAAAGAAAAAGTTAAACTTAAATTTATTTTTTTAACAATCTTTGATATGATACAGAGATTTCTATTTTTTTATTTTTTTATAAAATTTTTTTCTGTAATTGAAATACCCAACATATAAAATGTATTAATATTATAATTATGCATGATTATTTTGTATAATCAAATTAAAATTATTTTCTTTCTCATTTTCAGGCAACAATTGCTGGGATGAGGCCAATTTAAATACTTCAGTCCCGAGTGATACACATAGGCATTCTAACGAATCCGGTAAGTGTAGTTATATAAACAAATTGATAATATAAATAGTAACTAGTGGTGCATGGCATCGTGCCTTATGGCAAATTGCTGAAACTTCCCGTACCGAATACTAAATTATGAAAAAAAATTTTGAAAAAATTAGATTTTTGAGAAATTTTAAATTTTTTGAAAGAAATTAACTTTTTTTTATATTGTTTTTTTTTGTATTTTGATTTTTTTTCGAAAATTTTGAAGATTTTTTTTTCAAGCAATCGCGCTGCGTGGCTAATTTCGAAATATCAAAGCGCGTAGGCGCCGCGTAGTCGTCTAACGTGTAAACATTGGCACCGAACCCATATAAATGTACAGAAAGTTTGTACTTACTATTATAATCTTTATGAAATATCTGATAATGCGATGTACATACGTCTAATGTTCATTTTTGACCGACAAATGGCATTATTTTTAATAACAACATTGTTAATAACAATAGATCTTTTCTCAAATTAAGATTAGTCTCTTAACGTCCGATAAAATAATTTTCTCAATAAATTTAATTCACATCAATTCTTGGAAATATGAGATAAGGCCCTTTAAACCTAACTCCGCTTGATCAAGTTTTGTTTATTACTTTTCATGTAAACATATAGAAACGTTGTCGTCTAATTTATAAGCTCTTATATTTTGTCTGTAAAATACGAATAATGAAAGTAAAATAGTATTTATAACTTTAAAATTTTATCTTATGTGAAACTAGGTGTAAATGCCATTTTACCTGAGGGCAGGTGACATGAACTAACCTATAAATTCATTTTTACAATTATTATATCATTGGAAAATATTAGTTCAATAAACATTCAATTAACTTCCCGTAGGGTAAGTTATAGTAATGGGCCGAAAATCGAAAATGAAAATTTTTGCATTTCTCGACGTGTTGAAGGTTTCTGAACATTTGGAAGGGCATACCTCAGAAAAAATGAATGTGTGTGTATATATGTATGTGAGGATACACACGGTTTTTCATCAACGTTTTCGGGCGCACGGATCGACCGATTGTAATGGTTCAAAAACATTCGATTCCTATTGATAGGGAGATGTGATTAGTTTTTGGCAAAGGCAGGTCCACTCGTTATGGAGTTACGCAGCAAAGAGTACAGAAATTAGAAATCGAGTTTTTGAGAGAACGGAGCGTCCGATTTGATTGATTCAAAAAACATTCAATTTGTAATGATGGGTAGAAGTGGTCATTAGTTTTTGGCAAAGGCAGGTCCAGATGTTTTGGAGATACGGAGCAAAATATGAAAAAATGCCAGTTTTTGAGAGAACTAAGCGTCCGATTTGAATGATTCAAAAAACTTTTTGCTTGTGTTGACAAAATGATTGCTTTTAGAAAAAAAATATTCTAATTTTTTTTTTTCAAAGAAAAAATTATTTTTGTTTATCGAAAATAATTCAGATTTTAATTTTAATTCTTGCCATACACCACTAATTCTTAATTTTTTTTATTACATACCATTCATCAAGAATTTTACAAGTACAACAATAATTTTATTTCATTTTTTTTTTTTTCTAAAAAAATTTTTTTGTATATCGAAAATAATTCAGACTTTATTTTTAATTTTGACTAAAGTTCTAATATACTTTAAACAAATATTTTCAACTTTGCAATTCAGTTTATATAATTCTTATAAATATTAGACAATGTTACAGTATTTATTTTTAATAATCTATTTGAAAACATTTAATATTCCTCAAACATTTCATTACGGTACAGGAAGTTCCAGCAATTTGCCTTAAGGCACGATTCCATACATCACTAGTTACTTGGAATAATTGGAAAAATTTAGTTCAATAAACATTTAATTAAAATATTAGTTGCGTTTACAAAAAGTTTTTTCTTAGGGTGAAAAACACATCAACGTTTATTCCGCAAAATATAAACGTTGCAAAAACGCAACCATTCATGTGTCCAACGTATTCATGTATAAATAAAAAAATATGTTACGTAACATCAATGTTGTTATTACGTTACAAAGTTGTTATCAAGCTTTAGTATATTTTGTATAACAAATTCTTATTCAGCTTGCTGGTGTCTCTCGTATTATTCTCAATTAAGTTTCCTTTATCTTTTATCCAGGATTTGCCAGCATGCAGTCTCTCCGAAGCAGCTGCCAGTCCTTCACCAAGCGTTCATCCCAGCAGAGCTACACAGGCTTCACCTCGAGCAACGGCATCAGCCAAAACCACTCCACCAGAACCATCTCTGACAACATGGTCCAGACGAGCTCATCATCATTCTTCACCAAAGAAGCAACATCCTCATCATCATACAACTCAGTCACATCACACGATAATGATGTCATGAAAATGAATATCAACATGATGGCAAACGCTTTCTCGAATATGATGAATTCCAATAATTTGGAAGGATTTAATAAGTCGACTAGTGAGGCTAGTCAGGTTGTCAGTAGGAGGAGTGGTAAGGAGAAGACTGGGATGAATGTGCAGAGCAGTTTTGAACAGTTTTCAAATGAGAAGAAGACGGTTGTTACTAAAAGTGTGGTCAAGTCGGGGCAGCTTGTGCAGACTGATGAATTTAATATGAGTTCGGATGTTTGTGATAATTTTAGCACTGTGGGAGGTAAGATGATAAATGATAGATATACTTATATATATATATATATATATATATATAGATTTATACTAGATGACCCGACAAATGTTGTTCTGTACCCAAGTCTATAATTCAAAAGTTACAATTTTTTTAATATCCTTTCATATAATTTTTAATATCCTTTTTGATGTCCTGCCTTTGTGATTCATTTATGGTCTTGACATAAGCAGTATAAGAAATTCAAAATAAAATAATATAGTATCTCTGGTAAAAGAACAATATCACACTTGATTTTACAACACAACATAATTGATTCAATAATTTAGTCTATAATTTTCATATCAGTTGCTGTTTGGCAATTATAATTTCTAAAGTATATTTTCCCTAATAATAATTTAATAAACATCATTGTTTATGTTCAAATCTTAGGTGATTTAATTTGTAAAATCTAGTTCATATGTGCACTCTTCCTTCAATCTAATGTAAGATCAACTTGCTAAATATTCCATATCCAATGCCAAACGAATGAATTTTTGATACATAAAACAATATTTTAAATCATTTTTTTAACATGTAGAAATATTTTTTTGTATTGTTGAATAATTTAGTAAAGTAAACCAAAATGTGATATGCATAAGTTTAAAAAGATAATGTATATGCAATTTAGGACTTGTTGCGTTATTTATTAAAGTGAATTATATAATTTCATCTGCCAAATATATACTGTTGACTGTATGTTATGTCATTTTAATTTCTGACGCATCACGGCTGCTTTTCGGCAATAATAATGTAGACATTACATTTTTCTTGTATGTTATATTCTAATATTATCTAGGGTTATAATTGCAGCTAAATTCAAATTTCAAGTGAATTGAGATTTCTAGCAGATGACAGTTCATATGTTTTCAATCTCAAACAATGATAAGTAGTTTTTTGTGATTTTTGCCATTTATTTCTACAATATTACTATAGTTTTATAGTTCGTTAAATCTTAAAAAAATCTTTTGACAAACTCTAAAAAGATTTATCAAAATCCGAATAACCGTTTAGGAGAAGTATCAAATCATACACCCGTACAGAACAATTTTATATCTATGATATATACAGGGTATCCCAGAACTCAACGTCGGGCCGAAACAGGGCCATAGTATTGATTTTATCTTGGAAAAAATTATCTCACGTTTTTTGAAACTTATGAGCTTTTGATTAATTTGATTTGATTAATTTTGGTTAATTTTTACTAATTTTATTCTTTTAAACTTTGGAATCGTAACCGTTAATAACATTTCTAGGACCACAATCAAAAACAATAACACAATTGCCCCAAATTTTCAAGAATTAGGAATTAAAAATTCATGGAACTCGAGTTAATTAAAAAAAAACTACCTATTTTTATCAAGGGTTGTCTACGCCTAACTTTCATTTTTAATTTTGCAATCAATTTTCTTTTAATTTCAATGTTCATAATGCGGAACTAAAAATGCATACAACTTTAAATTTTCACCCTCCTTCCACAAATCTCTATTTTAAAATTGCCATTTTAGTAATCGAATAATTTTTCACCACGCTTTCAGTCAGTGAGTGTTTTGTTTACTGAATTTTAAATGATATTTTTCTGATGTTGTGATGAAGCATTAATTTTAGTTTTAAAAAAAATCATTTTTATCAAGGGTTGTTTGCCTCTCTCATTATGCCATTATGCAAATATTTCCTCATGCGCACAAACAGTATTTAGTTGATAAATGGTTTGCATAAAGAGCAATTTTTGCAAAAAAAATAGAGAGATTGAATATTAAAATCTGAAGATATAACAATTTTTGATAGGGAACTATAGGTACCATACAAATCTGTGGCAAATTTTCCAATATCTCAATTTTTTTCGATCTCGTGGACATGCCACATAACAATATAGTTTAAAAATGAATTATTGGATTTTGATTCGTAATTCAAAAATTACCAAATTAATGCAAAAGCGCGGTAATGATATATCAAAATTTTGAAACTTCAAATGTGCCAATTCAATTTAATTAGAATCAGTTCCGGATTAAGTTGAAACTTGCAAAGACTATTAAGAGACATTTATATGTAGCGTGCTTTGCAGTGGGAAAACTATTCATATGGGTTTTGTTAGCTGCTCCTTTCACTTGTGCACCACATTTGCAATCAGTTAGTTATTTTCGTACTAAACATTTGATACTAGAAACATTGGCAAACAATGGCAAAACAACGTTTACCGGGTCAGCTAGTATATATATATATATATATATATATATATATATATAAACATATATCTTGATGTGATTTTCAGCCAGTCGTCGAAATGAAAGAAACAAATAAATACAAAATATTTATTTAAAATATAAGTTTCGACACGGATTGTGTGTCATCATTTAGCAATTCTTTGTTAACAGTATCACACCAGGAAAAAACAAAACAAACATTATTTTATAAAATAATTACATATACATTGCGAAGAAAAAAATAAAAATATTTATATAAGCTAATAATATTAACTGAAACATGTTTTGCTTTTGATTTTAGAATTGCATTGTGGATACCACATCAGGGTAAAATTTAGTTCTTACTCTTCTTTAAATTTAAAACTTGTAAATTTGATAAACAAACGAAACTTTTTGTTGCGTTGTAGAAAATTCAAATTTATACCAAAATTTTTTGATGCAAATCTTTTTTTAAATAAATTCAAACACTTAAATTCTCATTCTTTAAATAAGAAGTTGTGTATCAAAAGCAAAACATGTTTCAGTTAATATTGTTAGTTTATATATTTTTTTAATTTCTTTATTTGTAATGTATATGTAATTATTTTATAAAAAATATCAAAACATGTGTCAACGTCGAACAATTATTATATGCGAAAATATATATATATATATATATATATATATATATATATTTGTTTGTTTTTTATCCAGATGACAATCTTCCACCTGTATTACCAGAAAAAACAATAAAGAGTCGACAAAAAAGAGAAAGACACCATTCGACCTATGACAATCTTTTGGACGAAGATGAATACCAAAATAATGAAAGGTTAGTCTATCATATTATGCAATATTTACTATATACTTATTTTAATATTATTTATTATTCTAGTCTATTGAGCAATCTGTCTTCGTCCGAAGAAACATTTGAGAGACGACCCAAAGAACACTCATCTTTAGATTCAGCAGAACCACCACCGTTACCACTGAAGAAAAAACACAGTAAGTTAAATAAATTTGTGTATTAACATATTTACATTAACATAAACATAAACATTACTACATTTGAGTATTGTAAGCTTTATGCTTCAAAATTGCTTGAAAGAAAAGGAACCTATAAGTACTACCTGGACTGCCAAAGTAATTGATATACTTTTTGTATAAGAAAAGCATAAAGATACTTTTTTTAATACTTTTAAATCATAGAAGTCTGAATTAAATCCAATATTTTACTAACTTCTTTTACATCTTGTATCGATAACCAGCATACTTCATTTTTAGGATTATTTTTCAATTATTTAGTACATTTATTAACACAAATCTATCACATTTATTATGTTTTATGATGAAAACAGTCCAGATAGTACAGGTTTATAATTGGATCGATAATTATAACAAAAGCTTGATCAGGGAATCGATATTTGAAGAATTTGATGCATGTCGATATATGAGAAAAGGAGATAATGGATAAAGTGGTAGATTGAAGATAAAAAGTTAATGGATTTAAATAAATGGTTGTATCTTGATATAATAACTGGTCGTAGATAAAGTTATTGATATTCTGAAAATGTTCTGAGATAACTTTACTTCTAATTTGATATTAAGAATTATTAATATTTATCTTCATATATTAGTATTAAAAATTAATATATATATATATATATATATATATATATAATATATATATTATATTATTAATCATTTATCCATTATCTCTATATCATTATCTCAGTCACATTATTAAAGCAACACTACGAAAACAATATGAAACAACAAATGATTTGTTGAATTTGAATTGTTTATAATAAATGTTGTGTTCCTTCCTCCCCAATTTAGTGTTCCATACAGTGGCTTATTCTGGTAAGTCGCTAAATCGAATTGAAATCGAATCAATTCACTTTTTTTTTCTCAAATCTTTCCTTCTTTCGAAATAGATATAAAGCTGCAGCTTTTAGCAATTTATTTATTTGATTTTGGTTGAGGTCGGTTGGTAGTAAACAGGAGGACAAATATTAATCGGAAAGATAATTGAAACATAAACTACATTGTTCAATTTTAATTGTTTCCTCTCTCCATAGGGGCGCCACCTACTGTAGCACGTAAATCTACCCTTTGGTTTTAATTTTAGATAAGTTTTATATAGAAAAGATAAACTTGATTAATGATAACAAAATATACGGCTGTAAAATATATTTTCAACTAAATCACAAAAATGAATTTGACACGGTCAATTTGGTGTTAATAATTAAAACAAACTTATTTATTTATTTATACAATTTAATTGAGAAATACTAAATAAGAAATAATTGGTTTGGCCATTTTATTGTTGTTAAAATATTTTTAAATAAATCAGGTTCAATTCATGGAATGTTAACGACGATAAGGTTCGTGTCTATGCTAAATTGCAGTATTAGTTCTAAAAGAAGACTAAAGAGGCGCGCGGATCGCCTGTTATATTGATTAATTGATTGATTGATTGAAAAATCCTTATAAATATTTCTATTTGTTAAATTTTTTATTAGTCCTTTAATTGAAATGCTAATTCATTGAATTTTTTATGGTAATTAATTTTTTCACTTAGTACAGAAACACTCCAGATATTCTAGACAACAACCGACCACTTCTATTCTGCTTCCTAATTATTTTTATTTATTTTTTTTAATGCTTCTCGGTGGACTTTAAATTTTAGCGGATTATTTTTTAGATGTTTCTGAAGAACATGCGTGTTTTTGCATATATATTTCTTCATGATTTTATTTTTCTGAATTAAAAGTTACCTTTTGTTATATAATTTAATAATTTTTAATAGTTTCTGAAGATGGAGACATGCCATAACCTTATAGATGCAGGAAATATTTATGAATAAAAGTCTTGGTCAAAATTATTTTTTTGTTAAAAGGAGACTTAATTCAGAACAGTAAAATCATAAATGATATTAGATATCGAAAAAAATTAATTGTGTGTGTTTAATATGTAAAGCTCCGCACATCAATTGTATGTTTTATCATATATATGTAATTTTTGTTTTGTCTCAACATATTTTCAATTAATTCGAACGATAAATTTATAAAATGTGCAGGATTCTGTTCATACATATTATGTTGAAAATGCACCTTGCTTCAATCAAAACTCAAAGAAAATATTTTATACATTTTTTTCTCTTCTATCTTAACTTCATAAGGCAAGTGTTTCTGGATTTCATCGCCATAGCAAATAAAATTAGTTACTAAATGGGCAATTCTGCCTCTTAGCATAGCGTTGTCATGGCAACGCCAACTTATTCTTGTTTATTGGTAGTGAAAACTGTGAAATGTGTATCTCTTTGCTGTGCTATAAGGCGTTTTTTACAAGTAAACAAGCAAGGAAGAATGTTATGGTAAAAGAATCTTTGACGATCCAGTTATTATAAGATTATTCCTTGCATTGTTTATATGTAAAATACGCCTGATTGTAAGGCAAATAGATAAACATTTTCACAGTTTTCTCTACCAATAAACAAGCATAAGATAGCGTCGCCATGACAACTAATTGTTATGAGGCAGAATTGCTCTATATAAATTTGCTGATATGATGGCACAAACCATAGTCTCAAAACGTCCTTTACTTAAACAACATTTGATAAAATAGTGCATAAAAGATCCTACATATTGAGATTGATTTTATTTATATTTTTTAAATTATTTACAAAATATGTTGAAACAAAACTCTAAAATTACATTTTTTCTCAATTCAATAAAATTACAATTTTTTGTCAAAATCAACCCTTACTAATTGCATTCTATTTCTTTCCTCCTTCACCTCGTGACCTTTCCACAGTAATGGCATACATGGAGATGTTCGGAAACTGTTCGAGACCAGGAGGCGCCGGTATGACGATGTCGGCCTGCACGACGTCCTCATCGGCCTGCTCGGCGCAGTACATCATCGGCGGAGGAGGCGTCGGAGAATTCACGAGGCATTCGGTGCACGCCTGCGCCGCGCAGGAGCAGTGGAGCACCGGCGCAGGATTCGTTACGAGTCGGCAGGGACATCATATGGCGCATAGCGCCACCATGAGGTAAGGGATAGAAGACAAAAGTCTGAAATAATATTTATTATTATTGATTACGGCTTGTTTATGAATAAGAAAAACAATTAAAAAAAGAGTGCGCGTAAGGATCACACGCGATTGAAGTAAAACTTATTTGCTACTGTACAAAGTAGCAAATTTAAGTTAAGTAAAAATAAATACATCATATAACAATTTTGAATAATGTTTATTAGTAATATGGTAACACTCGTGATGCACACATTTATTAGTGTCAAACATTATACACATTTATATATTGATAAATTATAAATTATATATTTTTAATACCATTAATAATATTTATAATGTTTGAAAACAATAATGTAATTAAAGTCATACTTGAAATATGACATGATCGGTTTGTCATTGTAATTAGCATTTAGGACTCGAACCTTCATTAGAGAAATGAAGTAGTTGCTGATTAATAAATTCTATAATATTCTTTCACACAGTGGATTATGTTAAATAACTCCTAAACAAATATTGTTTTCGCAACTTCACTCATCATGTAATAATTGTGTTTGAAGAACTTCATGTAATTAAAATTAACATACATTCATTTACTGTTTGTATTTTTTTACTTTTTCGCTGGCGATATAATCTCATTATTTGAACAGCTGTAATATCCGTCTTGCCTAACAAATTGAAGCCATACTTTTATATTTGTTTGTAACTATTTATCAAACCCTGCACATAGCTTGATCTATGTGAACGTTAATGCAATGATCATCATCAATATTACGAGGTAATAAATTAACCATATTTGTAACGTCAACAGGCACATTTATAATTTGGCCAAATATTCCAAGTTGCCCATTTGCATGTCGCAATCGTCTAATATGCATGAAACATAGCCTAGGTGAAATTAAACATTGAGATACAGTATCTAGTTTAAGCAGATAATTTGGTATAGGTGGAAATACAAACCCGTTAAATTTACACAAAGTGGGAATTTTACCTGAATTTAATGCCTTTCGACAAGTTTGACATCCAACCTGATTATTCGAATCAATATTCAGAAAACCATTATTAAGAATTTGTTTTTGAGCTTCATTTAATATTTTTAAGTCACTTTGAAACCAAAGTCGATCACACACAAAACATACATTGCCAAAGCTATCATTTGTAAATTGTTTTTCAAACAATTTTCGTGCATTCCTAAACAAATTGAAGTCTTTATATGGAAGTTCAAATATTTCATTTGACTCTTGCAAAAGATCAGTTCTTGTCACATTATCAGTCACATTTATGCAGAATCATTAATTTACAATTGACGTGATGTAGTTGGTGTATCAGAAAAAGTAACAGCAGTACTTTCATCTAAAAAGATAACAGAATAATATGTTTAAATGTGAATAGTCGAAGCGTTTTTCAGGATTAAATAGCAAAAAGAGATTCTTACTTATGTCAATGGTGTTGACATTAACATCTAAATTGATACCTGGCTCAAGATTTTTTAATAAATTGACAGTAACCGATGTAATTTCCTGCAGTTGTTTTCTTTGACAATGTAATCTTGATCTTTCAGAGTTTGTAAAAGGCTTTGAACCTGCGTCAATTTTATAATTACTATTATAACAAATTAAAATTAGTCTTCAAAGCCATCATAAAAGAGAAACATGTAAACTTTCTTTAAATTTCCAATAAAGAAATATTGTTCTCACAATTTCACTTTTCGTGTAATTATGTTTGTAGAACTTCATTATTGACTGCTTGTTTGTTTTGACTATTTCGCTGGCAATACAGTTTCATTCTGTGAGCAACTGTAGTATCTGTCTTTTGTAAAAATATTTTCCATTTTAGTAATAACCTCAAAGGTATGTAGTAAACTCGAAAAACTCGAATAGTACAAATTACTTCAATAAACTTACATTTCTTACGCAGCGCAGATTTTTCATATGTTTCATTATTTGCGATTATTTGCTCTACAATTATTTATGGGGGACGGGATAAAATATTCTTCCGATGCTATAAAGCACGCTTTCGGTGACGTACGCACTAGGGAATGCAATACCGGTATACCGAATTACCGGTAAACCGTTCGATTTTTCGGCGGTATTTTTACCGATATTTACCCCAAAATACCGGTATTTTTGGTATATTTACATAAGCGCTATTTGATACATAATACACTAAAGTTTAAATTTCTTGGAACAGATTTATCTTTAAATTCCATAAACATTCGCATAAACAGCTATATCTTCAAGTGATTCTATGTGATAAACAAATGTCAAATATTATCTCAACTCGTCATTAAACTGAATATTTATTGCTTTACTAAGGGCTTCATATCGTGTTACAATAAATAAAATTGGAATGATAGATAATGATGTTTGTTTCATCTTTTGTAAAAATGTAACGATTTTTTAAGTGATATTTGCGCCAAAATATTTTATATCATACAGATTACCTCTGCGTAATCTTTATTTTTTTCTAACTTTATACATAATAATTATGATAATTACTAAATATTTTTGCTTCTTATAAAATATTATTTTTCGAAAACGAAGTTTGAAAATACTATAGAAGCATCACATTGTTTTGAATAACAGTACTCAACAATCATAGTAACTTATTATTTATCTCGACAAAGAATCCGATCTTAAATTAATGTAGAAAATTATTTTTATTTTAATATTAGAGATTATGCTAATTTAACACATCGGATACAGACAATACAGTTTATTATAATAATGTAATATGATCTTTTATGAGTTCTTGGTCTTTTTTACATTATTTTTATTTTAATATTAGAGATTATGCTAATTTAACACATCGGACACAGATAATACAGTTTATTATAATAATGTAATATGATCTTTATATGAGTTTTCGGTCTTTCTTACTCATAAGTTTGTTTTTGGTGAAAAGTACTCAATATACTCGATAGTGATAATGAATTAATTAAATTAGATATACTTTTGTTAAATTATTGCTTAAAAAATAAACTTATTGTTTCATTTTATTGTTTTTATTGTTTAGTTGAATATAGTTGTAGTTGTATATAATTTTTTTTATATTTGTACTTGTGAATTTCAATTTTGTTTACGTTTGTTTAAGATAATAAAAATCGACCCATATAGAAATCATATCATCGAGAGCGAATGACTCTCACTTCAGCTTGGCGTAACAATTTCCGTTGCATTTGTACGGATTTACACCCATGTCGCGCCTAAAGAAGTTTTACTTCAATAAATAAATAAATAAATAAAAGACACTGATATAATGGTTTTGAAGTTTCACTCATCATTTTTGTTCTAGTTTATCACCTTACCGGCACAGTCAACCACCACCGTCGCGTCACCTATCAACGCTTCCTGCTGCAACAGAAATCGAGATATCGACCTGCTCCACGCCCAAAAACTCGATAAGTTCTATTTCGCCGCAGAGTTCTACAAATCTAGCACCGCCTTCGCCGAAAGCCTCCAACACCAGCACCACTAGTAATTCTAGTCAAACTACGTCTGTGACTCCTCCTGCGCTGCCTCCAAAGAGACGGTCGAAGGCTAGCAGCACCTGCTCTGCGGATTCGGTGCCTCCTGCAAGCCCCACCGTTAAGCAGAGCCTGCTGCAGCAGCAGAACGAGTTGGAGAGGTCGATTTATGGGCAGCAGGAGCAGAGGTACTCGGATGCGTCTGATATGCCAGAGAGCGATAGGTAAGAAGATATATATACTCTAGTCAATGGAGCGTTTTGGTTCGGATTTTTTTACTGTGCTACGATTTGCATGAAATTATGGAATTGGGTTCATCTTACTCTCAAGTTCAAAAGTGAAAATAATTTAGACTCCGTCGCCCCCCTCGGGAGAATGTTACCTCTTCTCAGTGGTGATTTCAAAAAATGGTTTCATAAAGTTTTTCAAACAAACAAATACTTTTCAAGTTACTGTCTAGTAAAAATTCATATATTTTTGGCATTTTTCTTCGTTTTTTTTTGTAAATATCTTCAAAAATAAACATTTTAACGAAAATTATTTAATGAACAAAATTGTGTCAATTAAAATCTTAAACTAGCTGTAAGTGGAATTCTGTCTTGAGGCAATTATGGCAACGTGCCTTAAGGCAAATTGCTGGAACTTCCCGTACCGTAACGAAATGTTCGAGGAATACTGAATGTTTTCAAATAGATTATTATAAATATTGTAACATTGTCTAATATTTATAAGAATTATATAAACTGAATTGCAGAGTTGAAATTATTTATAAAGTATATTAGAACTATAGTCAGAATTAAAAATAAAATCTGAATTATTTTCGATATACAAAAAATTTAAAAAAAAAAAGTTGAAACAATTTTTTTTTCCCAAAATTAATTATTTGGTTAAGACAAGCAGAAAGTTCTTTGAATCAATTGAATCTGACGCTTAGTTTTCTCAAAAACTGCCATTTTTTACATATTTAGCTCCGTATCTTCGAAATGGCTGGGCCTGCCTTTGCCAAAAACTAATAAACACCTCTCCCAATCATTACTAATTGAATGTTTTTTAGATCATTCAAATCGAATACTCCGTTCTCTCAAAAAGTCGATTTCTATTTTCTGCACTCTTTGCTCCGTATCTCCGAAACGGCTGGACCTGCCTTAGCCAAAAACTAATCAGCTCTTCTCCTATCAATAGGAATCGAATGTTTTTGAACCATTCAAATCGGTTGATCCGTG